>NC_088406.1:68685423-68742923 GCF_034236695.1 Oncorhynchus nerka | reverse complement strand
CTTGGCAACGGGACCACAAGATGTCAAGTCGCGGGGCCCCGCCCTGGCAGGTAACAACAGAGCAGGAACAGAGAGGAATGGCCTCTTTGAGCTCAGAACAGACAGATAGTGAGAAGGTGTGGGAGGGGGTGGGGGGGTAGGCTGATGATAGCAGAGAGAGAGAAAACACGAGAGGGAGGGATAGAGAGAGATGATAGCAGGGAGAGAGAGATGCTTGCAGACAGAGAAATTAGGTGGGAAGAGATGTCTCCTATAGGCGCTGTTTGATGTCCTGCCGACATGCTCTTCCTCCTATAGAGTACAGAAGAATTTCCACATGCCTCTCTGCGGCTTTTATCCCATCCCCAGGCGCTGAAATGTCTGGGGAACACACACACACATTCTAACACACTCCAGCCACACTCTTCAGAGTTGGTTTAGGGAAGCACTCTTATGAAGAATAGTCACCATTTTGTTCAGAAAAGAGAGTGTGCTGTGTGTGAATATATGGGTGTGTCACAAAAGATAGTGCAAGAGGGATGGAGCGAGAAATAGGATAGACCGAGGGAGAATAGAAGAGAGAGAGAGAGAGAGAGAGAGAGCGAGAGAGAGAGAGAGAGAGAGGGTAAACTGTGGATCAGGTTCTTTTTAATCCTGCAATTAGTGTAACAGAGAAGTGGACCATGAATGCCTGGCCAGATTAGCCTAATACAGACCTGATACCATTTGACTGTACTCTCTATCTCTCTCGTTTCTCTTCTCTCTCTTCTCTTTCTCTCTTTTCTCTCTCCCTAGTTTCAGGTCAGGCTTTGCCCACTTTTGCTGTTCGCTCTCCGCCTTCTCACTCTCTCTTTCACTCTCTCTCTCTCTCTCTCTCTCTCTCTCTCTCTCTCTCTCTCACACAAATCAAATCAAATTGTATTTGTCACAGTTTTAAGAAGAATACCTAAATACCCACTCTCTTCACTCCATCCATCTCATGCTTCCCCCTGCAGTCTAGCCACAGGCTCTTCTCTCACTCCCATGCAGACCTTCACACGCAGCCATACAGCATCTCTCTAACTCCTCTTTGATCCCTTATTCAACTGCAGATGAGCAGGATGGTGAGTCTAGAGAACCTCTCTCCTCTGTGTATTCTGTAGAGAGAACTCTGGTGAGACCTCAGTGAATAAAACAGAGAGAGACAGGAGAATCGCTCCTACGCACTCTGAAAGGGAAACTCATCTAATATGTGGATTTAGCTGTACATACTGCTCTCTGATCCCCTCTGGTGATAGAACAACTCACACACACACACACACACACACACACACACACACACACACACTCCTACACTACTCGAGCCTTGAACCTTCACAGCAGCACTGGACACTGATATATATATTAGTATTCATTTCTAGCTTTATGCATTTGGTTGAAGTTGGACTTCAATGAATACTTGGTAGTGGATAGTTTTTTGTTGAGACATCGTTGTGGTGTTTGTTTGTGCTTGGCATGGTGTTGTGGCATTGGACCTGCCTTCCACAGGTTTACTAGAACTCTCTGTTCTACTGGGCCTGAAATGGACTGGTCGACCATCACTATCCACACACACACACACACACGTTCACACTGCCACGTATGCTCTAACACACACATACACAGGCGTGTACACACGAACACACACACACACACACACACACACACATTTTCTCTCTCTCTCTCTCTCTCTCTCTCTCTCTCTCTCTCTCTCTCTCTCTCTCCCTCTCTCTCTCCCTCTCAGCATCTCCTTGTCTCTGTAGCTCATAGGACACAGGAATGCCTGGACTAACCCTCCACACAAACACCCTCTGTGTACCAGACATTCCTGCCCTAGTCTCTTTTTAATTGGCTACATTTTTTAAGGGCCTCACTTTGGAAGTAAGACACACGCGCGCACACACACCCTCCTCATCAATCATTGGCTGGCTCGGAGGGGGGGTGACATGCCGGTGACCCCGCTGACAGTTGACCTCTGACCTATCATGGTGTGATTAGCTTCTACAGTGGGCGGGCCTAAGGGTTTAGAGCTAAATACCATTCATCACTTTCTCTTTCTCCCTATCTCTCTTTGTCCATTTCTCCTTTCATTCTTATCATCTCCATTAGTGGGGGAGGGAGGGAGAGAGGGGGAGAGAAGTCTGCAGCACCCAGCCTCACCCTACTAGAATCTGAAGTCAAATGTCTATTGTTTGCTGATGATCTGGTGCTTCTGTCACCAACCACGGAGGGCCTACAGCAGCACCTAGATCTTCTGTACAGATTCTGCCAGAACTGGGCCCTGACCATAAATCTCAGTAAGACAACAATAAGGCAAGAAGGGCCTTCTATGCCATCAAAAGGAACATAACATTTGACATGCCAATTAGAATCTGGCTGAAAATACTTGAATCGGTTATAGAATCCATTGCCCTTTATGGTTGTGTCTGGGGTCCGCTCACCAACCAACAATTCACTAAATGGGACAAACATTCAATTTGGACTGCATGCAGAATTCTGCAAAACAATATCCTCTGTGTACAACGTAAAACACCAAATAATGCATGCAGAGCAGAATTAGGCCGATACCCGCTAATGATCAAAATCCAGAAAAGAGCCGTTAAATTCTACAACCACCTTAAAGGAAGCTATTCCCAAACCTTCCATAACAAAGCCATCACCTACAGAGAGATGAACCTGGAGAAGAGTCCCTTAAGCAAGCTGGTCATGGGGCTCTGTTCACAAACAGACCCCACAGAGCCCCAGGACAGCAACACAATTAGACCCAACCAAATCATGAGAAAACAAAAAGATAATTACAAAATTAGTTGGAAACTGAGCTGCACTTCCTAACCTCCTGCTCAATGTATGACCATATTAGAGACACATATTTCCCTCCGACTACACAGATCCACAAAGAATTCGAAGACAAATCCGATTTTGATAAACTCCCATATCTACTGGGTGAAATTCCACAGTGTGCCATCACAGCAGCAAGATTTGTGACCTGTTGCCTCAAGAAAAGGGCAACCAGTGAAGAACAAACACAATTGTAAATACAACCCATAGTTATGTTAATTTATTTTCCCTTTTGTACTTGAACTGTTTGCACATCATTACAACACTGTATAGACGTAATATGATATTCTATTCTTCTGGAGTGTTTGTTTATTATCTATTTCACCTGCTTTGGCAATGTATGTTTCCCATGCTAATAAAGCCCTTAAATTGAAATGAAATTGAGAGACAGAGAGAGGTTATTGGTCATTAAAGTGTGTTTGCTTTCAAAAACAAGAGGTCAGTCTCAGAGGGGATGTTTCCCTCTTCGTTTTTGAGTGGCCGATTATCAGAGAGCCCTTTGTTTGAGGTAGCATCTATTTTGTGAGGACTGCGTCCCAAATGGCACCCTATTCCTTATGTAGTGCACTACTTTTGACCAGGATCCATAGAGCTCTGGTCTAAAGCAGTGCACTAGGGAATAGGGTTTCAGTCTCTGAGTGCTTACACAAACAGCAGGGGAGGGAGGGAGACGCCTTATCTTTCCTTTAAAATGCTAATACGTTTAAAGGATCGGCCTGTTCAAGCTGTAGTTGTTTTGATTTGCTTTTTTGTTTTGTTTTAATCCCTTTTAAAGCACTTCACAGACCAACGCCAAGAGAGGAGTGAGAAGGACACACACACACACTAATACATACTGGCACCTGTAAAATAGGACAAATATAAGCACCCATCAAATGATTATTATTAGACACACACACATTTATAGAGTAATTCTAGCAAGCATATACATTTGCATATACAAACAAACCTAATTCTTACCCAGTACATACATGCAACAAGCATACATCAGACAAACTAAATGAACGGGGATGCTCTCATTCTCAGCTATCCCACACAAGGAAGGACGGGTCCTCTGATTCCCAGGGGGCACCATGCGATGCGACAGGAGTGCCGGTGCATTTTAGCTGGCGACCCAGTTGGTCGATGGTTAACTGGAGCAGTCTGTGGCACCACAATGGACGCCTGTCAAATGGACAACATGCATTCAGACACACACAGATAAATCAATAGGAGCGCACGCACACACACACACACACACACACACACACTGACTGGTGGGCCGTCAGTCGACCAATCACAAGGCAGGTTGTTAGTGTGATTGTACTTGTGCATTTCTGCCTGATTGTCCACTCCAGCTGCACGGGCAATGTTAAATCAACTGGGAAGTGTGCTTGTGTCTGAGTGTTTTGGCCCATAAGCATTAACCCTGTCTAGGTCTAGTTTAGAATTGGCTATTGGGATCTTTTGGAGGGGTGGTGTGGCTAAAGGAGGCCATTACACTGTGTTGTAGACTGGCGTGCCTACTGAAACCAGGCCCAGAGATATATATCCTCATTACACTGTGTTGTAGACTGGCGTGCCTACTGAAACCAGGCCCAGAGAGATATATCCTCATTACACTGTGTTGTAGACTGGTGTGCCTACTGCCTACTGAAACCAGGCCCAGAGATATATATCCTCATTACACTATGTTGTAGACTGGTGTGCCTACTGCCTACTGAAACCAGGCCCAGAGATATATATCCTCAATACACTGTGTTGTAGACTGGCGTGCCTTCTGCCTACTGAAGCCAGGCCCAGAGATATATATCCTCATTACACTGTTGTAGACTGGCGTGCCTACTGAAACCAGGCCCAGAGATATATATCCTCAATACACTGTGTTGTAGACTGGCGTGCCTACTGCCTACTGAAACCAGGCCCAGAGAGATATATCCTCAATACACTGTGTTGTAGACTGGCGTGCCTTCATTACACTGTGTTGTAGACTGGCGTGCCTTCTGCCTACTGAAGCCAGGCCCAGACATATATATCCTCATTACACTGTGTTGTAGACTGGCGTGCCTACTGCCTACTGAAACCAGGCCCAGAGAGATATATCCTCAATACACTGTGTTGTAGACTGGCGTGCCTTCTGCCTACTGAAGCCAGGCCCAGAGATATATATCCTCAATACACAGTGAGGGAAAGTAGTGTGTGTGTGTTTTATTTGTGTTAATCTCTTATTCAGTCTCAGTCAGTCAGCTCCGTCTCTTATTCAGTCTGTCAGTCAGTCAGCTCCGTCTCTTATTCAGTCTGTCAGTCAGTCAGCTCAGTCTTTCATTCAGTTTATCAGTCAGTCAGCTCAGTCTCTTATTCAGTCTCAGTCAGTCAGCTCAGTCTCTTTTTCAGTCTGTCAGTCAGCTCAGTCTCTTATTCAGTCTGTCAGTCAGTCAGCTCAGTCTCTTATTCAGTCTGTCTGTCAGTCAGCTCAGTCTCTTATTCAGTCTGTCAGTCAGCACAGTCTCTTATTCAGTCTGTCAGTCAGTCAGCTCAGTCTTTTATTCAGTCTATCAGTCAGTCAGCTCAGTCTCTTATTCAGTATGTCAGTCAGTCAGCTCAGTCTTTTATTCAGTCTATCAGTCAGGCAGCTCAGTCTCTTATTTAGTCTGTCTGTCAGTCAGCTCAGTCTCTTATTCAGTCTGTCTGTCAGTCATCTCAGTCTCTTATTCAGTCTGTCAGTCAGTCAGCTCAGTCTTTTATTCAATCTATCAGTCAGTCAGCTCAGTCTCTTATTCAGTCTGTCAGTCAGTCAGCTCAGTCTCTTTTTCAGTCTGTCTGTCAGTCAGTCATCTCAGTCTGTCTGTCAGTCAGTCATCTCAGTCTCTTAGTCAGTCAGTCAGCTCAGTCTGTTAGTCAGTCAGTCAGCTCAGTCTCTTAGTCAGTCAGTCAGTCTCAGTGTTGACTCAGTCTCTTAGTCAGCCAGTCAGTCAGTCAGTCTCAGTGTTGACTCAGTCAGTCAGTCCCAGTGCTGACTTAGTCTCTTACTCAGTCCCAGTGCGGACTCTGTCTCTTAGTCAGTCTCTTAGTCAGCCAGTCAGTCCCGGTGCTGACTCGGTCTCTTAGTTAGTCAGTCATCTCAGTCTCTTAGTCAGTCAGTCTGTCAGTCAGTCATCTCAGTCTCTTATTCAGTCTGTCTGTTAGTCATCTCAGTCTCTTATTCAGTCTGTCAGTCAGTCAGCTCAGTCTCTTATTCAGTCTATCTGTCAGTCAGCTCAGTCTCTTATTCAGTCAGTCAGTCAGCACAGTCTCTTAGTCAGTCAGCTCAGTCTCTTAGTCAGTCAGTCTGTCAGTCAGTCAGCTCAGTCTCTTTTTCAGTCTGTCTGTCAGTCATTCAGCTCAGTCTGTTAGTCAGTCAGTCAGCTCAGTCTCTTAGTCAGTCAGTCAGTCTCAGTGTTGACTCAGTCTCTCAGTCAGTCAGTCAGTCCCAGTGCTGACTCTGTCTCTTAGTCAGTCAGTCAGTCCCAGTGCTGACTCTGTCTCTTAGTCAGTCTCTTAGTCAGCCAGTCAGTCCCGGTGCTGACTCGGTCTCTTAGTCAGTCAGTCATCTCAGTCTCTTAGTCAGTCAGTCAGTCAGTCAGTCAGTTAGCTCAGTTTCTTAGTCAGTCAGTCTGTCAGTCAGTCAGCTCAGTCTCTTAGTCAGTCAGCTCAGTCTCTTAGTCAGTCTGTCAGTCAGTCAGCTCAGTCTCTTAGTCAGTCAGTCTGTCAGTCAGTCAGCTCAGTATGTTAGTCAGTCAGTCAGTTACCTCAGTCTTTTAGTCAGTCTGTTAGTCAGTCTCTTAGTCAGTCAGTCTGTCAGTCAGTCAGCTCAGTCTCTTTGTCAGTCAGTCAGTCAGCTCAGTCTGTTAGTCGGTCTGTTAGTCAGTCAGTCCCAGTGCTGACTCAGTCTCTTAGTCAGTCCCAGTGCTGACTCGGCCTCTTAGTCAGTCTCTTAGTTAGTCTGTCAGTCAGTCCCAGTGCTGACTCAGTCTGTTAGTCAGTTAGTCAGTCCCAGTGCTGACTCAGTCTGTTAGTCAGTCAGTCAGTCCCAGTGCTGACTCGGTCTCCTAGTCAGTCTCTTAGTCAGTCAGTCAGTCAGTCGCAGTGCTGACTCAGTCTCTTAGTCAGCCAGTCAGTCCCAGTGCTGACTCGGTCTGTTAGTCAGTCAGTCAGTCCCAGTGCTGACTCGGTCTGTTAGTCAGTCAGTCAGTCCCAGTGCTGACTCAGTCTGTTAGTCAGTCAGTCAGTCCCAGTGCTGACTCGGTCTCTTAGTCAGTCTCTTAGTCAGTCAGTCAGTCCCAGTGCTGACTCAGTCTCTTAGTCAGTCAGTCCCAGTGCTGACTCAGTCTGTTAGTCAGTCAGTCCCAGTGCTGACTCAGTCTGTTAGTCAGTCAGTCAGTCCCAGTGCTGACTCGGTCTCTTAGTCTCTTAGTCAGTCAGTCAGTCCCAGTGCTGACTCAGTCTCTTAGTCAGTCAGTCCCAGTGCTGACTCAGTCTGTTAGTCAGTCAGTCAGTCCCAGTGCTGACTCGGTCTCTTAGTCAGTCTCTTAGTCAGTCAGTCCCGGTGCTGACTCAGTATCTTAGTCAGTCAGTCCCGGTGCTGACTCAGTATCTTAGTCAGTCAGTCCCAGTGCTGACTCAGTCTCTTAGTCAGTCAGTCCCAGTGCTGACTCAGTCTCTTAGTCAGTCAGTCCCAGTGCTGACTCAGTCTCTTAGTCAGTCAGTCCCGGTGTTGACTCAGTCTCTTAGTCAGTCAGTCCCAGTGCTGACTCAGTCTCTTAGTCAGTCAGTCCCAGTGCTGACTCAGTCTCTTAGTCAGTCAGTCCCGGTGTTGACTCAGTCTCTTAGTCAGTCAGTCCCAGTGCTGACTCGGTCTCTTAGTCTCTTAGTCAGTCAGTCAGTCCCAGTGCTGACTCAGTCTCTTAGTCAGTCAGTCCCAGTGCTGACTCAGTCTGTTAGTCAGTCAGTCAGTCCCAGTGCTGACTCGGTCAGTCAGTCTCTTAGTCAGTCAGTCCGGTGCTGACTCAGTATCTTAGTCAGTCAGTCCCGGTGCTGACTCAGTATCTTAGTCAGTCAGTCCCAGTGCTGACTCAGTCTCTTAGTCAGTCAGTCCCAGTGCTGACTCAGTCTCTTAGTCAGTCAGTCCCAGTGCTGACTCAGTCTCTTAGTCAGTCAGTCCCGGTGTTGACTCAGTCTCTTAGTCAGTCAGTCCCAGTGCTGACTCAGTCTCTTAGTCCCCCAGTGCTGACTCAGTCTCTTAGTCAGTCAGTCCCGGTGTTGACTCAGTCTCTTAGTCAGTCAGTCCCAGTGCTGACTCAATCTCTTAGTCAGTCAGTCCCAGTGCTGACTTGGTCTCTCATTGTTTGCTGTGCTTTACTTTCTCTCTCCTAATTGCCATCTGTTTCTCAGTTACCACACAGTACTGCAGCCCAGTAAAACGACAAGGATCTCTTACTTTCTATGCTAGGGATCTTCTCTCTCTCTCTTTCTCTCTCTCTCTCGTTCTCTCTCTCTCATTCTCTCTCACTCCCATTCTATTCAATTTCAATTTAAGGGCTCTCTCACTCTCTCGTCTCTCTTCTCTCTCTCTCTCTCTCTCTCTCTCTCTCTCTCTCTCTCTCTCTCTCTCTCTCTCTCTCTCCTCTCTCTTTCTCTCTCTCTTTCTCTCTCTCTTTCTCTCTCTCTCTCTCTCTCTCTCGTTCTCTCTCTCTCTCTCGTTCTAGCTCACTCTCATTCTATTCAATTTCAATTTAAGGGCTCTCTCACTCTCTCGTCTCTCTTCTCTCTCTCGCTCGCTCTCGGTTCGCTCTCTCTCTCTCTTTCGCTATGTCTCTTTTTATTTTTTTACCACACACGTGTGCACATACAGACACACACACTGTGGGAATATCTTTCTGACAGTGATGTTTAATTAACATTTGTTTTAGCTTACAGAGCACTCTACTGGCACTGTTTAATTAAAGAGTCAACTTTTAGAGTGCTTGTGTTTTGGTGTGTGTGTGTTTATTTATAGTATGGTGCTGTGTATATGTGAATGTGAATATGTGTAGGTGAGTCTATTCCCCAAACAAAATGTATTATAAAGCAGTGTTGGGCTGGGCTCTTGGCCTCTCTCTCTCTCTCTCTCTCTCTCTCTCTCTCTCTCTCTCTCTCTCTCTCTCTCTCTCTCTCTCTTTCTCTCTTTCTCTCTTTCTCTCTTTCAATTCAATTCAAGGGCTTTATTGGCATGGGAAACATGTGTTAACATTGCCAAAGCAAGTGAGGTAGACAACATACAAAGTGAATATATAAAGTGAAAAACAACAAAAATTAACAGTAAACATTACACATACAGAAGTTTCAAAACAGTAAAGACATTACAAATGTCATATTATATATATATATATATACAATGTACAAATAGTTAAAGGACACAAGATAAAATAAATAAGCATAAATATGGGTTGTATTTACAATGGTGTTTGTTCTTCACTGGTTGCCCTTTTCTCGTGGCAACAGGTCACAAATCTTGCTGCTGTGATGGCACACTGTGGAATTTCACCCAAAAGATATGGGAGTTTTTCAAAATTGGATTTGTTTTCGAATTCTTTGTGGATCTGTGTAATCTGGGGGAAATATGTCTCTCTAATATGGTCATACATTGGGCAGGAGGTTAGGAAGTGCAGCTCAGTTTCCACCTCATTTTGTGGGCAGTGAGCACATAGCCTGTCTTCTCTTGAGAGCCATGTCTGCCTACGGCGGCCTTTCTCAATAGCAAGGCTATGCTCACTGAGTCTGTACATAGTCAAAGCTTTCCTTAATTTTGGGTCAGTCACAGTGGTCAGGTATTCTGCCGCTGTGTACTCTCTGTGTAGGGCCAAATAGCATTCTAGTTTGCTCTGTTTTTTTGTTAATTCTTTCCAATGTGTTAAGTAATTATCTTTTTGTTTTCTCATGATTTGGTTGGGTCTAATTGTGCTGTTGTCCTGGGGCTCTGTAGGGTGTGTTTGTGTTTGTGAACAGAGCCCCAGGACCAGCTTGCTTAGGGGACTCTTCTCCAGGTTCATCTCTCTGTAGGTGATGGCTTTGTTATGGAAGGTTTGTGAATCGCTTCCTTTTAGGTGGTTGTAGAATTTAACGGCTCTTTTCTGGATTTTGATAATTAGTGGGTATCGGCCTAATTCTGCTCTGCATGCATTATTTGGTGTTTTACGTTGTACACGGAGGATATTTTTGCAGAATTCTGCATGCAGAGTCTCAATTTGGTGTTTGTCCCATTTTGTGAAGTCTTGGTTGGTGAGCGGACCCCAGACCTCACAAACCATAAAGGCCAATGGGCTCTATGACTGATTCAAGTATTTTTAGCCAAATCCTAATTGATATGTTGAAATTTATGTTTCTTTTGATGGCATAGAATGCCCTTCTTGCCTTGTCTCTCAGATCGTTCATAGCTTTGTGGAAGTTACCTGTGGCGCTGATGTTTAGGCCAAGGTATGTATAGTTTTTTGTGTGCTCTAGGGCAACAGTGTCTAGATGGAATTTGTATTTGTGGTCCTGGTGACTGGACCTTTTTTGGAACACCATTATTTTGGTCTTACTGAGATTTACTGTCAGGGCCCAGGTCTGACAGAATCTGTGCATAAGATCTAGGTGCTGCTGTAGGCCCTCCTTGGTTGGTGACAGAAGCACCAGATCATCAGCAAACAGCAGACATTTGACTTCGGATTCTAGCAGGGGGAGGCCGGGTGCTGCAGACTTTTCTAGTGCCCGCGCCAATTCGTTGATATATATGTTGAAGAGGGTGGGGCTTAAGCTGCATCCCTGTCTAACCCCACGACCCTGTGTGAAGAAATGTGTGTTTTTTGCCAATTTTAACCGCACACTTGTTGTTTGTGTACATGGATTTTATAACGTCGTATGTTTTACCCCCAACACCACTTTCCATCAGTTTGTATAGCAGACCCTCATGCCAGATTGAGTCAAAGGCTTTTTTGAAATCAACAAAGCATGAGAAGACTTTGCCTTTGTTTTGGTTTGTTTGGTTGTCAATTAGGGTGTGCAGGGTGAATACATGGTCTGTTGTACGGTAATTTGGTAAAAAGCCAATTTGACATTTGCTCAGTACATTGTTTTCATTGAGGAAATGTACGAGTCTGCTGTTAATAATAATGCAGAGGATTTTCCCAAGGTTACTGTCTCTCTCTCTAGTCTGCTGGGTAATAAATCACTGGATCTACCACTGCAGTGGTCTGTGGATGACTCTCTATGTCCCCTCTACAGACTAGACAGGGTGATCATTTACATGAGAGAGACAAAGAGCGGTTGAGTTCAGCTCCCTGCTCATAAAAACCTTCCCTCACAAGACCTTCCTCCCTGCAGGAGACAGGTCAGCCCACTCAGGCAGGTAACCTAGCGGTTAAGATAGGTCGCTGGTTTGAATCGGGAAAGGTGGAGAAATCTGCCGCTCTGCCCTCGAGCAAAGCAGTTAACCCTCTACAACAACTGCTCCCTGGGCGCCAATGATGTGGACATTGATTAAGACAGCCCCCCCCACACACACACACACACCTCTCTGATTCAGAGGGGTTGGGTTAAATGTGCAACTGACTAGGTTTCCCTTTCGCCTCACACACATTGCTCCATACCAGTGGGAAGCTGTGGTGAAAATAGCTTGATAAAGTCTAAAATATGTCTTCATCCCTGATGATCACTCTCCTCCCTCCCGCTGCCATCTGCTTAACTCAGCACTATAGCAGAGAGAGAGCTGCCCGCTCAGGGATTAATTCTCCAATCAGAGATGGAATATGTGACATTAATTTACTTAGTGGATGTTGGACGGTCACATTTTCACTTAATTCAATTGGTAGGTCAGGGGCTATTTATATATTTTCCCTTGTTTGGTTCAGAAACCTCTCGTTTAATCATTTGCACTGGCCCTTTAAGAACCACTTGCTGCAGCAGTGTTTGGCTGAATATAGCGAGTTTTTAATAACACGTTTGGTTAAAAAGCCACTTATGTTCTTTTCATGTTTCTGTAACAAAAAGAGCAATGATTTCCATTGAGCTGTCACTGGTGCTCCTAGACAATAGAATCTCCTTAGAGAATCACAGCAGGCCAAATCCAGGTCAACCAGTCAAATGGTCAGCCACGGAGACACACACACACACACACACAAACACACACAGCAATGTGTAGAGGTCAGCCACTGCCTGCAGGTATGAGCAATCTCTCAGACATACTGTGTGTGTGTGTGTGTGTGTGTGTGTGTGTGTGTGTGTGTGTGTGTCCTTCATCCATCTTTAGCTCTCTCACTGAGAAGAAGCTGTATTTATTAAGATTCTCATCCTAATCTATGTTTCCTTCACGGTGACACGGTAAAGTTAGAGGTGACGCTATGTAAATGTCCTGTATATGTGCTTATTGATTCATGGTCATGGAGATTTGACATTACATCTTCAATATGTACTTACTATCTGACTTCTTCTTCAGTATATACTAACCACTTATGTTTAGTGTCCTGGATACTTTAACACACTGTAAATACTGTATGTGTGGCTATTACAGTGAGTTATATGGAGAATGATGTAGGATAGAGTAGACCCATTCTCTCTCTGTCTCTCACGGTCTATCCATCTCTTTTTCTTTCCTCTCCCTCTTTCTCTCTCTCCTTCTGTCTCTCTCCCTCTCCATCTGTCAGGCCAGACGTGTGTAAGAGCTGATTGAAAGCTGTTTAAAAGGTGGAGTGGAATGTGGACCACCCTGTTAAACCCTTCACACACACACACACACACACCGGCCCGGCCCGGCCCGGCACACTCAAACACACACGGACACACACCAGCCCGACACACACACACTCACATACACACACACACCGGTCTGACCCTAAGGACAGCAGCTTGCTGTTAGTCTCCCCCTTCCTCCGGGACACAGTAAAAGGAATTGGGTACCTGAGACAGTCATGTCTACCTCCACCCCCTCCACACTGAGTCCCATGCACACAGAGGGGCTCTTGTGTCTGCTCGGACCCCCACCACCCCCCACCTCCACTGGGGCAGCAGACATATACACACCCCAGGTGTGGTTGGCATCTAGGCTAGGCCTTGGAGCTAAGAAAAGTTATCGGCTACAGTGTAGAGTGTGTAGTACTTCTTGATATAGCAGGGTAGTGTGTGTGTGCTTGTTTACATTTACATTTAAGTCATTTAGCAGACGCTCTTATCCAGAGCGACTTACAAATTGGTGCTTTCACCTTATGACATCCAGTGGAACAGCCACTTTACAATAGTGCATCTAGGTCTTTTAAGGGGGGGGGAGGGGGAGAAGGATTACTTTATCCTATCCTAGGTATTCCTTAAAGAGGTGGGGTTTCAGGTGTCTCCGGAAGGTGGTGATTGACTCCGCTGTCCTGGCGTCGTGAGGGAGTTTGTTCCACCATTGGGGGGCCAGAGCAGCGAACAGTTTTGACTGGGCTGAGCGGGAACTGTACTTCCTCAGTGGTAGGGAGGCGAGCAGGCCAGAGGTGGTGCCCTTGTGCCCTTGTTTGGGTGTAGGGCCTGATCAGAGCCTGGAGGTAGTGAGGTGCCGTTCCCCTCACAGCTCCGTAGGCAAGCACCATGGTCTTGTAGCGGATGCGAGCTTCAACTGGAAGCCAGTGGAGAGAGCGGAGGAGCGGGGTGACGTGAGAGAACTTGGGAAGGTTGAACACCAGACGGGCTGCGGCGTTCTGGATGAGTTTTATGCGTGTATGCTTGTTGGTGAGTGTATGCCTGTATTGTATATATATATATATACACACACAATGTGACAGATTAGTGTTCCAGCGATTGATTGGACTCTCCAGGTATAATATCTAGTTGGGGGTTGGTTTGGAAGTGGCCCGAGGTCAGCTGTGTTCAATATGACAGGTTCAGCAGAGAGAAGGGCAGCAGTAGAGCAGAGAAACACTATTGATCAAGAACATGTAGGTGTTATTACGGGTGAGGAAGAGAGAGAGCCTTTTGAGTACTTGTAACTGGAGCAGAGATAGAGAGAGAGAAAAGGACAGACAGAGAGTTACTAGAGATGAAGAGAAAGGTGATCCGACAGAGAGAGAGACAGAGAGAGAGGGAGAGTGCCGCAACACCGGTGTTGGAGGGGAAATGGCATGTCCTTATCTGATTGGGGAACGGTTCATAAATATCTAAAGGAAGGGATAAAAGCTACACAGCTTCCCCCCCAATGGCACAGTAAGACTAACCTCTAAACCATAGAGAAATCCCCTAGAGGGATCCAGTGACCACTTTACTGCAAGGCTGCATCAATTACGATATATATACGATATATCTGCATTTGGAAACCAATAGATAATGTTGAGATCCAATAGATTGTTATATCGTTTACTGGTTACGAATACAGTTTGTATGCTGCTGCAGTGGTGGATTGAGTGTGTTTGGTGTCCGTTTGGGGGAAATGGGTGAGACATTTGAGGGCCATACACACACTAGTGTGTTGGATGGAATACTGGGTCTACAGACATCCTAGTTTTGAGGCCTACATGGCAGAAATGTGTTGGGTTTCTCTCTACGGTTTATAGTGCGTCTTTGTTGACAGTCCAACAGTGATCCTCTCATGCTAACTTCCATGGAGTAGAGCCACTTGGACATCTGGGCCATACTTCCCTATCCATCGCCACGACAACAACAAAACACTCCCATCCTCTTAAAGCTGTTACCAAGGCTACTAGACCGAACAGAGATGAGCGGCTTTAACGCAACAGTGGACAGCAGTGTGCTAAGACCAGCAAAGTCCAACTAGCTTAGCACAATACAGCTAGTTCACACAGCACAGCTAGTTCACACAGTACAGATAGCTCACACAGCACAGCTAGCTTAGCACAGTACAGCTAGCTCACACAGCACAGCTAGCTTAGCACAGTACAGCTAGTTCACACAGCACAGCTAGTTCACACAGTACATATAGCTCACACAGCACAGCTAGCTTAGCACAGTACAGCTAGCTCACACAGCACAGCTAGCTTAGCACAGTACAGCTAGTTCACACAGCACAGCTAGTTCACACAGTACAGATAGCTCACACAGCACAGCTAGCTTAGCACAGTACAGCTAGTTCACACAGCACAGCTAGCTTAGCACAGTACAGCTAGCTTAGCACAGTACAGCTAGCTCACACAGCACAGCTAGCTTAGCACAGTACAGCTAGTTCACACAGCACAGCTAGTTCACACAGTACAGATAGCTCACACAGCACAGCTAGCTTAGCACAGTACAGCTAGTTCACACAGCACAGCTAGCTTAGCACAGTACAGCTAGCTTAGCACAGTACAGATAGCTCACACAGCACAGCTAGCTTAGCACAGTACAGCTAGCTTAGCACAGTACAGCTAGTTCGCACAGCTAGCTTAGCACAGTACAGCTAGTTCACACAGCACAGCTAGCTTAGCACAGTACATCTAGCTCAGACAGCACAGCTAGCTTAGCACAGTACAGCTAGATCACACAGCACATCTAGATCACACAGCACAGCTAGCTTAGGACAGTACAGCTAGTTCACACAGCACAGCTAGCCCACACAGCACAACCAGAACAGTATAGCTAGCTTATCTTACAAGCATCACAGCGTACAGCTAGCTTAGCTTACACTGCACAGCACTGTCCTCTGTCTCTTCTAGACCTGGTTCATTTTGTGTCATTGTTGGCGCCGACACAATATGGCATGTCACATTGTTTGTGCTAGCGTGGCTGGATCCAGCTCTGACTACTTGGCGGAGTGCAGTTGACAATGGGCTTTACACACACACTAACACACTGTCACACACTGAGCACAGCTGTTTTCACATCCACTGAGCCCAACCACTGCGGCCCAGGGAGAGCGGACATCAATCAAAACAAACACACACCAACAACAAAGGAAAGGGGAAGTCCAGGCCCAGCTGTGCCAGCCACGGTGTAACGTGAATAACTCTGTGCCTAACAGCCGCCCACGTTTACCATGTCTTCTTGTGACTGTCCCTGTGTCTATGTCCATGTTTGAGCGTGTGTGTCCCTGTCTTAGATCTACAGTCTTCCCTTATTCTCCACCTCCAAGTGTTCCCTGTTTGCCCTTATCAAGTGCACTAGCAAACCCCCCAGGTCCCTATAAATGCAACAGTCCACTTGAATAACCTTAAGTGTCGACCTCATGGATCAAACCATTCTCCCAGGGGTCTCCCCTTCTATGTGGCTGATAGCATAATTAAGGCACTGTTACTGCCAGGTAGGTAGATTAGGCTCACGCACACACACACACCTAAATTCTCTCTCTCTGCGGTATTCCCCCCTAACCATTCATTATGCATTCTATTCTTAATTGACAGGCTTATTACTATATACATTTCATTATGGGGACAGGGTGTGGAACAAGGGAGCGAAAGAGAGAGAGAGAAAGATCAGGGGGAGAGAAGGAGAGACAGAGGTGCAGGGGAAGGGAGAGAGAGAGAAAGATCGGGGGGAGAGAAGGAGAGACAGAGGTGCAGGGGAAGAGAGAGAGAGAGAAAGATCGGGGGGAGAGAGAGAGGATGGGAGGGTAGAGAAGAAGAGACAGAGGTGAAGGGTAAGAGGGAGAGAGAGAGAGAGAGAGAGATAGAAAGGGTAATTTATTGCTCACCTGCTACTGTCCTGGGAACAGTTTTCCTCTAAATCGAGCCCTCGTACGTGATGGATGAATTCCCCGGCTGCAGACATTGGCGTCATCATTTTTTTTCCCGCCCTGCCTCCCTCGACGACAGGGTTCTCTCCGTGGCAACACACACATGCACGTACTACGTTAATGCACTGTTCATAATAATTATGGGTCTGGTGTATCCAGCAGTGAAGGGTCTAGGCCTGGTGTCTCACACACACACACACACACACATACACGCACACAGGCGGGTACTAGGTTGGGCTGGTGCTCCCTGATTGGGGCCAGTGGGGAAGGATTAGGGGCCTAACCAACACAGTAATATCTTCCAGCATGCCCCATTAGGGACACAAAGACAAAACACACAGCTACACACACTCGCACACACACACTCGCACACACACACTCACACACACACACACACACAGCTAGTTGTTATAGCCGGAGCCACAGCTAATTTACCCTGATGCTTTGTGTCAGTCTAATATGCCGTTGCCTAGAGAGACTGGTGGGAAAACACACACACACAGTGTCACACACACATGCACACATACTCTGTCACACACACACACTCTAAATGAAGTGATTGTGAATGGAATATGCATATGGGATTGTGTTTTATAGTGTACCCACGAGTGTGCCGCTCTCACTCAAGCAGTGGCTGGTCTTGGCTTCAGGAAGGGTCTGGGTGATGTCATGAGGTCGTAAAACTAGGAGAGAGACGACTGGGACGCCTTTGAAGGGATGGAAAATCCTTCCTTTTGTCTCACACACACACACACACACTCCCACGCAACCCCACTCGAGAATAGCGCTCCTTCCTCATAATGACCTGTTAAAATGCAGCGCCGCAATATTGCGACCACAAGCTAACTATATTCACCCGCTAAGTATGCCTGTAAATGCTTCAGAGTTTAGGCCAAGTAAAGAAAGAGACTAGTAACAGTAAAACAGCACAGCATGGAAATGTTGCCCTTTAAGGATTGATTTGGGTTGAGAGAGAAAGAGAGAGAGAGATGGCCAAAATATTCTGACATCATTTTCATTCTCAATTCCTCTCTCTCTCCTTCTCTCTCTCCACTTTGTAACTTATTTTAACAGTTACTCGGGGAGTTGTGTTTTGATAGCCAAGATTTATTTTCTTGTTCTCTCCTTCTGACGTTTTCACGACATGTGAAATTCTCCCTTTTACACTCACTCACTCGCACACACACACACACACACACACACACACACACACACACACACACACACACACACACACACACACACACACACACACACACACACACACACAAACACCCCCTCACACACACACGCACATCAGTCTGTGGGCTGTTTTTAAGGATAGCAAATGACAGAGTCTCAGGCTAACTGGACACGTCGTTTGTCTGTGTTGCGGCTCCAGAAACAAGTGGCGTTAGAACGAGGCGCTGACTAACAGCACGTGTAATAGTGTTGTTAAACGCCCTCCTGAGAAACGCACACTAGCTGTCCTTTGTTCTCTCCCTCTCTCTGAGACCCCTCTGTATCCTCATCAGTGCCGCAGGACGTGAGATGTGAACGTGAGGGGTCTCTCTCTCTCGCTCCCTCTCTCTCTCTGTCTCTCTCTCTCTCTCTGTCTCTCTGTCTCTCTCTCTCTCTGTCTCTCTCTGTCTCTCTCTCTCTCTGTCTCTCTCTCTCTCTCTCTCACGCTGTCCTCTTCGCTCTATGATGAGTGAGTGAGTGATTGAGGGGTCATCTCTAAGACTTTTACACTGACACTAAGTCCCGTTTACCTTGGAAACTGTGCTAGATGAGGGCCTTACCATACCTGTAAGACCTGTCTACTAACTGACAGGAGGGTCTATTCAACATCTGCTAAAGCTGTTGATTGGACAGTAGTAGTGTGTGAGGGGTATTATGTCCGTGTCTACGGATTAGTTGATGAGAGAGGCTATAGGGCCCTAGAGAGAACAAGAGAGGTCATTTAAGACCAGACACACTTCTTATTTATCTGTTCCCCTGCCCAATGACACACACACACACACACACACACACACACACACACACACACACACACAAAAGCTGCTCAGCTAGTGCCAATCGAATCGGTACAGATAACAGCATGGCAGCTTATTGAGAAAAGCCCCTTGTCCATTTAGTGACAGTGTGTGTGTGTGTGTGTGTGTGTGTGTGTGTGTGTGTGTGTGTGTGTGTGTGTGTGTGTGTGTGTGTGTTAGTGTGCGTGAGAGAGCAGGGGCTAGGTTTCACAGAGGAACTCTTGCCCACATCTGAGCAGCTTCGTGAGCCAAGGGCTTTTGTTCTTGGCCACACCATACATCATTATCTGTACTTGTTCCTTTCTCTTTGTCTCTCTCTCCCCCCTCTCTCTCTCTCTCTCTTTCTTTCTTTCTTTCTTTCTTTCTTCTTTCTATCTTTCTTTCTTTCTTTCTTTCTTTCTTTCTTTCTCTCTCTCTCTCTCTCTCTCTCTCTCTCTCTCTCTCTCTCTCTCTCTCTCTCTCTCTCTCTCTCTCATATATAACTCTAGCAGTCTATCAGTATCTATTTTTCTCAATGCCTCATACCCAAAGCCCACTTGTATTTAGCTGTGTGTCTCTGGACAGATGGTCTATTTGTATGGACAGAGTCGTCCACTGGGACCGAGATGGTGGGATAGTTTCCTCTCCTCGGCATGGCCCAGGCTTAAGTCCAATGCGACTGAGGCGTCATGCTGGGTCCGAACACTGTGCCTGAACTAGCATTAGCATTTCTGTTCATCCCGGGGCCCCATTCCCAGTATGTATCAACCCATATAATTTCTCAGCTTTCCACCCCAAATATTCCCTCCCAAAAACATAATTCTTCCTGAGTCCTCAGCATTATTCCTGTTCAGTTGTGAACGGCTTTTGAGTTACACCGTTTCTCCATAACTTGTTTTTCTTCTGTATTTCATATATCTGCATATCAAAGATATCCTGCAGGAACTTATTGTCTATGTTTCTTAACCTGGGTAATCCTCACACAAAGAGCGAGGGATGGAGGGAGGGGGGAGAGACAGAGAGAAAGAAAGAGAGAGAGAGACGGAGAGAACCCGAACCCTACCGCTGAGGGAACAACAACAAGTGTGTGAAGAGAGAGAGGGAAAAGGACAAAATGGTGTTTGTGGGGATGTGTATATGTATGTTAGATCGAAGGAGAATGTCAGTGTGTGTGTGTGTGTGTGTGTGTGTGTGTGTGTGTGTGCGTGCGTTTGGAAAAAGTGAATAGTTCTGCTTTTTAGAATCAGTCTATTTGGGCGTCTGGTCTGCATATGTGTAAGAATGTGTGTTCTGAGTGTGTTTTCACAGGTCCTGTGCTGTGCTGGTCAGTCACTACACCATGTTAATGACCCTTCTCTCTGAGCTCCAGTCTCTGGCTGGGTCAACACTACAACTCAATCCCCCTGAAGGACACGTTCACTTTACTACAGCACTGTAGCAACAACCTGGCCCTTACTGCTGGGCTCATTACGTGTGTGTGTGTGTGTGTGTGTGTGTGTGTGTGTGTGTGTGTGTGTGTGTGTGTGTGTGTGTGTGTGTATACATAGACCCTCTGTGTGTGTGTGTGTAACAACCACCAATGATGGACTAATTGCCCATGTTATTTGCGGTGGGAAGTGGTTGATTACAGTGTTTGTTTTTCGCTGTGTGTGCGTACGTGCGTTCATTTGTGCGCTTGGAGGAAGGTTAAAGGTTAAACGCTTCTTAAGAACCCAATCAGTCCCTACAGTTCTGCTGCCTCGGTTTCTCAACAATCACAGTCACTGGCCGTGAGCTCACGTTGTCTTTACTCTTTACAACCTGACACCAACAGCTGCGACTATCACAATGCTGGAACCTAGAAAGGATTGTCTCATTTGGTCAAAACGACTTCATGTTTGTAAGGGTTTTATAAAGCTCCTGTAGTTATTCAGGTGGATCTGAGCCGTAGTAACAGACTGAGACCAGAGAACATTAGGATCCTGCTTCAATCATGAATCATTGGAAAGTGAATCGCTCGGAGGAGCTCTGCAATGCACCGGTCTGATCATAACGACAGACACACACACACACCCACACACGCACACACACAAATGTGTATGCGCACACACACACATGTATGCTCGCACACACACACGCCATAATGGTGGTATTATAGATATGTTCCTTCCTCTCTATAATATTATCCTCAACTCTGAAGTTACACCATCTGTCTTCATTTTGACCCTCGCATCACGGACATACGAATACAAATTAATAATGGTGTGTGTGTGTGTGTTTGACATATATCATTATCAGTGTGTGCCCTTGGACCCTACAAGCAGATTCTGTATCTATAAATGTGTAGGTCCAACGGCAGTACAGAAGAAGACAGATGGACATCTCAACTCAAGCTGCACAAACAGTTCGCTACAGCTTCCATATAAGTACAGCGTCCATATAAGTGAGGTCTTCACAGCTATATTTAGTGTAGCTTCACCACAGTCGTGTACAGTCTTTTGACTGATTGCAGGTTTAGCCAAAGCTGTCTCTACAGCTAGCCATAATGCTAACAGACTCATCATAGCCTGCTATCAACTCTTAAGTGAAATGAATGGTCTTTCTAATACCTTAACATCTGGCTAGCATACGCGCAAACACGGAACACACAACCGGACACGCACGCAACACACACACATCCACACGGCTACCTAACCCCCCCCCCCCCCCCCGCCGCAGATCCCAAACTCATATGTCATCTATGCCTGGTTTAGCAGGACGACACACACTTCCTGTTGGTTGATGAGGACACACTGGAGAGAATGTAACCCTGAACAGGGTCGGTCCCAATGTGTGTGTGTGTGTGTCACTCCTTGAGCCCCACTTTATCATATTGTTTTGTTATAGAGTCACCAGCATGGCCACCTCTGCACTGTCCGGTAATGTGGCGTCTCTTCTGGTGTACATGATTATAGTAGAGTCAGACTGTCATATGTTTTTTAACCTCTGGGTTTAATAAGCCCTTGCTCCAGAAATGTCCTCTAAATAAATAGCTTATGCCCTATTGCCCTGATCCTGGCCCACCCTCCTCTCCATCTCTCTTTTCTCTCACTCTCTCCATCTTTCTCTCTCTCTCTCCACTCCTCTATTCCCTGTCCGTCTGGGTGTGTGTTGGAAGGAGTCTGTGTATAGCTGCTTGTCGTCTCTTTGTCCCAACCGAAGTGTGTGTGTGTGTGTGTGTGTGTGTGTGTGTGTGTGTGTGTGTGTGTGTCTTTGTCCCCCTGCTGGATGGGGATGGGGGGACAGTGCTGCGGGTCTAACAAGACGTGACACGGCCCTTTGCTAGCCGGGTCCCATCACACACACATGCTAATTAGGACCAGGAGTGAACTCTACAGAACCCCTACAGAAGATAGCATACACACCCTCATGAGAAAACACGCGTTATCTCACCGACCACTAAATATAAATAAATAGCTATTACTGAAGAGCCTGACCTCTCCTCTCCCCAGTCTCTCTCTTCTATCTTGGTCCCTCTCTCTCTTTCTCGATCTATCTTTTCCTCTCACTCTTTCTGTGTCCTTCTCTGTCGTATGTGAAGGGCAGATAAAGCGGTAAGCAGATTCTCCAAGAGCAAACAGAATCATACTCTTTCATAGTTAGCATTAGAACAAAGATGGCCGCCATTTCTCTTTGCCACAACTGCCTCTCCCATTCTCTTTCTTCTTCCTTATCTCCTCTATTGCTTGTTTGTAGAACAAGTGCAGAGTTGGTTTGCCATCCTATCTGCCTCTCCCGTCTCCTCTCCCCTCTCCTCTCTTCTCTCCTTTCCTCTGGTTGTAAAAGGAGGTGGCTGTAGTTGGCAGTGTAAGGTTGGCTGTGTAAGGTTGTTTGTGTGTGTGTGTGTGTGTGTGTGTGTGTGTGTGTGTGTGTGTGTGTGTGTGTGTGTGTGTGTCATGCGTATACATATGTTCATGAGTGTGAGTGTGTGTGGTGGTGGTGTTAGGGAGGTGGACTGTGTGTGCTTGCTTGTGGAGTGAAAGGTGGTAGGTGCAGTAGTGTGTCCTTCAGGCTAGTTGGTTGTGTGAGAGAGAGATGGAGAGAGAGAGAGCGGTCTGAGCAGTGAGACAGATGGAGGGAGAGAGAGAGCGGTCTGAGCAGCGAGACAGAGGGAGGGAGAGAGAGCGGTCTGAGCAGTGAGACAGATGGAGGGAGAGAGAGAGCGGTCTGAGCAGCGAGACAGATGGAGAGAGAGAGAGCGGTCTGAGCAGTGAGACAGACAGAGAGAGAGAGAGCGGTCTGAGCAGCGAGACAGATGGAGGGAGAGAGAGCGGTCTGAGCAGCGAGACAGACGGAGAGAGAGAGAGCGGTCTGAGCAGTGAGACAGATGGAGGGAGAGAGAGAGTGGTCTGAGCAGTGAGACAGATGGAGGGAGAGAGAGAGTGGTCTGAGCAGTGAGACAGACGGAGGGAGAGAGAGCGGTCTGAGCAGTGAGACAGACGGAGGGAGAGAGAGTGGTCTGAGCAGTGAGACAGACGGAGGGAGAGAGAGTGGTCTGAGCAGTGAGACAGATGGAGAGAGAGTGGTCTGAGCAGTGAGACAGACGGAGGGAGAGAGTGGTCTGAGCAGTGAGACAGACGGAGGGAGAGAGAGTGGTCTGAGCAGTGAGACAGATGGAGAGAGAGTGGTCTGAGCAGTGAGACAGATGGAGAGAGAGCGAGCGGTCTGAGCAGTGAGACAGACTGAGAGAGAGCGAGAGAGCGGTCTGAGCAGTGAGACAGACAGAGAGAGAGAGAGCGGTCTGAGCAGTGAGACAGACGGAGAGAGAGTGAGCGGTCTGAGCAGTGAGACAGACAGAGAGAGAGAGAGAGAGAGGAGAGAGAGCGGTCTGAGCAGTGAGACAGACGGAGGGAGAGAGAGTGGTCTGAGCAGTGAGACAGACGGAGGGAGAGAGAGTGGTCTGAGCAGCGAGACAGATGGAGAGAGAGAGAGCGGTCTGAGCAGTGAGACAGACGGAGGGAGAGAGAGTGGTCTGAGCAGTGAGACAGACGGAGGGAGAGAGAGTGGTCTGAGCAGTGAGACAGATGGAGGGAGAGAGAGTGGTCTGAGCAGTGAGACAGACGGAGGGAGAGAGAGTGGTCTGAGCAGTGAGACAGACGGAGGGAGAGATGGAGAGACAGCTGGTGTACAGCTCCTCCAGCTCGGTAAAGGCTTCTCCTCTCCCACTCCCTCACTATAATAGTGATCTGAATATTTAAACCCTCAACACCCTTAACGTTTGCAACTTGTTCAGAACAGATTAACAGTGAGCGCACACACTCACACACACATACACAGACAAAACCCCTCATTCACACACACACTCACACACACGTACACAGACAAAACCCCTCATTCACTCACACACACGTACACAGACAAAACCCCTCATTCACACACACACACGTACACAGACAAAACCCCTCATTCACACACACTCTCTAACACACAGACAAAAGGCCTCACACACACACACACACACACACACACACACACACACACACACACACACACTCTTCAGATTGTGCAGCTTGCCATGGAGTAGGCCATATATAGGGTTAGCCAGGAGCTTAATGTTCTGGGTAGTTTGTTGGGAAAGGTACTGCCTTGTCTTGTCAGTAGAGTTCTACCGTAGAGTTCAGCAGATGGAACACCCCTTGGTACTGCTTTAGAGAGAATCTACTGTGGAAAGAGTATTCCTCCATGGGGCCTTGGTGTGTGTGTGTGTGTGTGGTGTGTGGGTGTGTGTGTGTGTGTGTGTGTGTGTGTGTGTGTGTTTCTCTGCAGTGCGGACAGGGACCCACACAGCTGGCTCAGTCACAGCTCTTTTCCTTTCTTCCCCCTCTCCTCCCCTTCTCTCATTCCTTTAAAAAAAAGTTTGTTTGTTTGCAGCGCTGGGGAGGGGAGAAAGAGAGGGAGAGAGAGGAACAGAGAGTATAATGTATTCTGTGTGACATTTGCATGTCTTTTTTTCCTCCTCTACTCATTTATTTATTTAACCTTTATTTAACTAGGCAGAGGGCTACTTCTGAAGTGTGGTTGGTATGAGGGCCACAGAGCAGTGGTTGGTTTGATGAGGGCCACAGAGCAGTTGTTGGTTTGAGGGCCACAGAGCAGTTGTTGGTATGAGGGCCACAGAGCAGTGGTTGGTTTGAGGGCCACAGAGCAGTGGTTGGTATGAGGGCCACAGAGCAGTGGTTGGTTTGAGGGCCACAGAGCAGTGGTTGGTTTGAGGGCCACAGAGCAGTGGTTGGTTTGAGGGCCACAGAGCAGTGGTTGGTTTGAGGGCCACAGAGCAGTGGTTGGTTTGAGGGCCACAGAGCAGTGGTTGGTTTGAACACCACTCTCACTGATTTGTCTCTCACTTAAGTCTGATTCTCACTAAAGTCTGAGACTGATTTGTCTCGCACTAAAGTGATACACACACACACACACACACACACACACACACACACACACACACACACACACACACACACAGCCTTCTCCTTGGGTCCCTCCACACTTATTAATTGCCTCCACTTTTCTTCATTGACCCATGCTGGCAGACACATAGACACACACAGGGTGTCTGTCTCAGCTGAGATAGAGGCCATGAGGAGCCACAGGGTGCAGATCATACCCATCATGCACCTGTGAACCTTCCCAGCATGCCCGCATAGAGCCAGGCACCAAGACTGTCAGGAAGAAACACTCCACTGAAGCCTGTAGACACACACAGACAATACACACAGAGCACACACATACACTACACATACACTGCAGGGACGGTGATTCACTCTTGTTATGCAATATACATCTCTGTCAGTCTATTACAACCTTTAACATCTCTGTCAGTCTATTACAACCTTTAACATCTCTGTCAGTCTGTTACAACCTTTAACATATCTGTCAGTCTACAACCTTTAACATCTCTGTCAGTCTATTACAACCTTTAACATCTCTGTCAGTCTATTACAACCTTTAACATCTCTATCAGCCTATTACAACCTTTAACATCTCTGTCAGTCTATTACAACCTTTAACATCTATGTCAGTCTATTACAACCTTTAACATCTCTGTCAGTCTGTTACAACCTTTAACATCTCTGTCAGTCTACAACCTTTAACATCTCTGTCAGTCTATTACAACCTTTAACATCTCTGTCAGTCTATTACAACCTTTAACATCTCTGTCAGTCTACAACCTTTAACATCTCTGTCAGTCTATTACAACCTTTAACATCTCTCTGTCTATTACAACCTTTAACATCTCTATCAGTCTATTACAACCTTTAACATCTCTCTCAGTCTATCACAACCTTTAACATCTCTATCGGTCTATTACAACCTTTGACATCTCTGTCGGTCTATTACAACCTTTAACATCGCTGTCAGTCTATTACAACCTTTAACATCTCTGTCAGTCTATTACAACCTTTAACATCTCTATCAGTCTATTACAACCTTTAACATCTCTGTCAGTCTATTACAACCTTTAACATCTCTGTCAGTCTATTACAACCTTTAACATCTCAGTCTATTACAACCTTTAACATCTCTGTCAGTCTATTACAACCTTTAACATCTATGTCAGTCTATTACAACCTTTAACATCTCTGTCAGTCTGTTACAACCTTTAACATCTCTGTCAGTCTACAACCTTTAACATCTCTGTCAGTCTATTACAACCTTTAACATCTCTGTCAGTCTACAACCTTTAACATCTCTGTCAGTCTACAACCTTTAACATCTCTGTCAGTCTATTACAACCTTTAACATCTCTCTGTCTATTACAACCTTTAACATCTCTATCAGTCTATTACAACCTTTAACATCTCTCTCAGTCTATCACAACCTTTAACATCTCTATCGGTCTATTACAACCTTTGACATCTCTGTCAGTCTATTACAACCTTTAACATCGCTGTCAGTCTATTACAACCTTTAACATCTCTGTCAGTCTATTACAACCTTTAACATCTCTATCAGTCTATTACAACCTTTAACATCTCTGTTAGTCTATTACAACCTTTAACATCTCTGTCAGTCTATTACAACCTTTAACATCTCTCTCAGTCTATTACAACCTTTAACATCTCTGTCAGTCTATTACAACCTTTAACATCTATGTCAGTCTATTACAACCTTTAACATCTCTGTCAGTCTACAACCTTTAACATCTCTTTCAGTCTCTCTCTATCATACTATATATTTCTGCTGGGTGTCTGTTTGTCAATCATATCCATCCTCCGTCTATATGCTGTCTATCTATTCCCCACCTCCCTCCCTCCCTCCCTCCATCGCTCCCTCTATCGCTCCCTCCCTCCCTCTCTCTGCGGCCTTGTCTTTACTTTCCTCTTAATTAAGAGTGATTGTTCAAGAGCATCAAGAGAGACATTGACCACAGGCGATACACACACACACTCACACGCGTAGATTCCTCTCACAATCGGCTGTCCTCATTATTAAAGTGGTTGGGGCTTTGAGTGTAATATGGGAGAAGAGGGGACATATCACCTGAGGCAAGGTACCAGCTACAGTTTTTAATGCCTGCTTTTGTAAAAAAAAAAAAAAAAAAAATGTCTCACACACACACCCTCTCACACACATGTATCCAGGTCCCAGTGGTGCAGGGGTAGGTTAATATCTCCCTATTTTATTAAAAGGCTGATACAGGGCTGAGCAGTATAGAACAGAGATAGAACTGATACAGGGCTGAGCAGTATAGAACAGAGATATAACTGATACAGGGCTGAGCAGTATAGAACAGAGATATAACTGATACAGGGCTGAGAAGTATAGAACAGAGATATAACTGATACAGGGCTGAGCAGTATAGAACAGAGATATAACTGATACAGGGCTGAGCAGTATAGAACAGAGATATAACTGATACAGGGCTGAGCAGTATAGAACAGAGATATAACTGATACAGGGCTGAGCAGTATAGAACAGAGATATAACTGATACAGGGCTGAGCAGTATAGAACAGAGATAGAACTGATACAGGGCTGAGCAGTATAGACAGAGATATAACTGATACAGGGCTGAGAAGTATAGAATGTTAGACAGTAGCCCGTCAATCAATCACATTAATTTCTAAGTCCCTTTTAACATCAGCAGTTGTCACTAAGTGCTTATACAGAAACCCAGTCTAACATCCCAGGTGGCACCTCACCAATAGAGAAATAAAAATGTCAGATGAATTAAAAGGAGCACACCTGTTTTTTCCCCATCCTGTCCTTTCCCCCTCTGACTGTAGGAGAGTTACATTTACATTTAAGTCATTTAGCAGACGCTCTTATCCAGAGCGACTTACAAATTGGTGCATTCACCTTATGACATCCAGTGGAACAGTAGTGCATCTAAATCTTTTAAGGGGGGGGGGGGGTGAGAGGGATTACAGTATGAGTTGTGTGGAGAGAGGAGGGCATGATGGGAACAGGAGCAAGAGAAAATAATTACATGACTTCAGGGACACTTAACACAGTATGGACTACACAGTGAGAACTCTCTGGAGTTAAAGTAGGGCATCGCAGGAGTGTGTGTGTGTGTGTGTGTGTGTGTGTGTGTGTGTGTGCGTGCGGAGGGAACTTGAACAAAGCACGCTGACAGGACACACACACTGTTAAAGAATGAACCTATTTGATATTTTCTGACTTTCTGCCATAGATGCACTGTGTTTATATCTCCCTGTTTGTGTTTATCCAGCTGCTATAAGATAGATGGATGGAGGGTGTAATTGCTGTAAAAAGACAGAAAGATATGAGATATGTATTGCTCTGGGTTCAGTGAATGGGGACCACTAAAGCCTTGATGGAACCATCTGTCACAACTAAGTGAGCTGTTATGTATTTACTGCCACACAGCCTACACACACACACACACACACACACACGCAGACACTTCCTCATCATCGCCTGTTATCCTGCCTGATGGTTATGTAGCCTGTTATGTCTCGATGACTATGAGAATACAGCTAACGTGGATATGGCCTGGCGCTGCCATCAAGTAGACAGCCGTGAAAGTCCTACTGTACATACGAGGCGACTATCTCGGTTTTTCAATCATGTAAGTTGAAAAAGCCGACCGGCAAGCGGTCCGGTAGTGTAGATGTGAAACACGGTAATACATTTCCATGTGAGACAGTTGTATAATGTAGTATGTCTTCATCATTCTGGTCTAGTTGTCTGGAGCAGCCGTGAGATAAAGCTCAGAAGGCCGTCAGCGTTTTGATTAAAGAATCCCGTCTCCGTCTTTCTGGCGACTCAGTTATTTCTTCAGACGCCTGCCTCTCCCTCCTCCCGGAAAATCGGAAATTGTCCTCCCCATTTTAGACGGTCTCCCCACAACAATCGCTGCAGGAAATTGGGCTTTAGGGCCGAGTTACAGAAGAGGGGGTATGCTCTTTCCGGTGTAATCTGCTAATAACAGCCTTAGAGACGTGTCCGTGGTCCTGATCTAAAGTAGTGCACTATAAATGACACTAGAATGCCATTTGGGGCGCACTCCAGGAGTGTTGTTGTTGTCTCTGCAGTGTTGTTGTCTCTACAGTGTTGTTGTCTCTGTAGTGGTGTTGTCTCTGCAGTGTTGTTGTCTCTGTAGTGGTGTTGTATCTGCAGTGTTGTTGTCTCTGCAGTGTTGTTGTCTCTGCAGTGTTGTTGTCTCTGTAGTGTTGTTGTCTCTGCAGTGTTGTTGTCTCTGCAGTGTTGTTGTCTCTGCAGTGTTGTTGTCTCTGTAGTGGTGTTGTCTCTGTAGTGGTGTTGTCTCTGTAGTGGTGTTGTCTCTGCAGTGTTGTTGTCTCTGCAGTGTTGTTGTCTCTGCAGTGTTGTTGTCTCTGCAGTGTTGTTGTCTCTGTAGTGGTGTTGTCTCTGCAGTGTTGTTGTCTCTGCAGTGTTGTTGTCTCTGCAGTGTTGTTGCCTCTGCAGTGTTGTTGCCTCTGCAGTGTTGTTGTCTCTGCATTGTGCAGCCATTGCTACTCTGTATCTGTGATGAAGGCATTGTGTGTGGAGTCAGAGAAAAAGAACATGCTATCATTACCTTTCAAACCAAGATGGTGTGTGTGTGTGTGTGTGTGTGTGTGTGTGTGTGTGTGTGTGTGTGTGTGTGAGACGCACTTAACACATTCTTGGAAACCAGTTGGCGTTGTATGAATGTGTCAGTGTATTTCTGTATGTGTGTGGTGTCTAGGAAGAGGGTGATTGTGGTCAGTTGGAAATGTGTGATAACCATGACTAGCTAGTTGGTTGAAATGGCCACGGTCTCCAAGTTATGTATGTCAGAGGAACATGCACAATCTAGTGAATACAGACGCAATAATGCCAAGGTTATTGACTGACAGACCAAGTGTCAGAATGTCCCATTAGCACTTTCTATGTCAGTATGATTTCTACTAGCAAAATCTGTATGTTCTGTTGCCATAGTTTCATTTTGTGTTGTTTGTTTGTTTATTTTTGTTTATGGGTGGTTTAATTCTTTTCTTTAGGTTCTCCCATGCCATCCTCTCTACCCAGCCCATCAGTTACTGACCATTCACACTCGCAACCACCATCACCCAATCTCCATGACAACCAGAGCTCGCTGCTAAGTAGCGCCAGCGCCCATCCGGCGGTCCATGAGTCGGACGAGGACGAGGAAGAGTACACAGCCACGCTGTACTTACCTGTAACGCAGGTCACAGCTCACAGCCACCACGGCCTCGACTGTAATGGTAAGGCACAACGTCCCTACAATGTTCCCACAACCTTCTCTCCCTTGACTGCACAACGTTCCCACAACCTTCTCTCCCTTGACTGCACAACGTTCCCACAACCTTCTCTCTTTTTAGTATATAATGTTCTCAAATTGTCCTGTAATGGTAAGGCACAAGGTCCCTACGATGTTCTCACAACGTTCTCTATCTGCGCTCTATACCATTCCCAATGTGCACAACATCCTCACAATGTTCCCTCTCTTTACTGCACAACATTCCCACAACGTTCCCTCTCTTTACTGCACAACGTTCCCTCTCTTTACTGCACAACATTCCCACAACGTTCCCTCTCTTTACTGCACAACGTTCCCTATTTACTGCACAACGTTCCCTCTCTTTACTGCACAACATTCCCACAACGTTCCCTCTCTTTACTGCACAACGTTCCCTCTCTTTACTGCACAACGTTCCCTCTCTTTACTGCACAACGTTCCCTCTCTTTACTGCACAACGTTCCCTCTCTTTACTGTATAATGTTCTCACAACATCTTGTAATTGTTGCGACGTTCTCTCTATCTACTATCACAACATTTACTATCTTTACTGACAACAGAACGTTTCATTATTCACAATGTGTGCTAATGAAAATTCCCAGATCTTCCAGATTTTTCTAGTTAGTCTGATTGATAGCCAGACAGACTCTTATAGAGAAGTTTAATACACTGCTCAAAAAAATAAAGGGAACACTTAAACAACACAATGTAACTCCAAGTCAATCACACTTCTGTGAAATCAAACTGTCCACTTAGGAAGCAACACTGATTGACAATAAATTTCACATGCTGTTGTGCAAATGGAATAGACAACAGGTGGAAATTATAGGCAATTAGCAAGACACCCCCAATAAAGGAGTGGTTCTGCAGGTGGTGACCACAGACCACTTCTCAGTTCCTATGCTTCCTGGCTGATGTTTAGGTCACTTTTGATGCTGGCGGTGCTTTCACTCTAGTGGTAGCATGAGACGGAGTCTACAACCCACACAAGTGACTCAGGTAGTGCAGCTCATCCAGGATGGCACATCAATGCGAGCTGTGGCAAGAAGGTTTGCTGTGTCTGTCAGTGTAGTGTCCAGAGCATGGAGCCGCTACCAGGAGACAGGCCAGTACATCAGGAAACGTGGAGGAGGCCGTAGGAGGGCAACAACCCAGCAGCAGGACCGCTACCTCCGCATTTGTTTAAGGAGGAGCAGGAGGAGCACTGCCAGAGCCCTGCAAAATGACCTCCAGCAGGCCACAAATGTGCATGTGTCTACTCAAACAGTCAGAAACAGACTCCATGAGGGTGGTATGAGGGCCCGACGTCCACAGGTGGGGGTTGTGCTTACAACCCAACACCCTGCAGGACGTTTGGCATTTGCCAGAGAACATCAAGATTGGCAAATTCTCCACTGGCGCCCTGTGCTCTTCACAGATGAAAGCAGGTTCACACTGAGCACATGTGACAGACGTGACAGAGTCTGGAGACGCCGTGGAGAACGGTCTGCTGCCTGCAACATCCTCCAGCCTGACCGGTTTGGCGGTGGGTCAGTCATGGTGTGGGGTGGCATTTCTTTGGGGGGCTGCACAGCTCTCCATGTGCTCGCCAGAGGTAGCCTGACTGCCATTAGGTACCGAGATGAGATCCTCAGACCCCTTGTGAGACCATATGCTGGTGCGGCCCTGGGTTCCTCCTAATGCAAGACAATGCTAGACCTCATGTGGCTGGAGTGTGTCAGCAGTTCCTGCAAGAGGAAGGCATTGATGCTATGGACTGGCCCGCCCATTCCCCAGACCTGAATCCAATTGAGCACATCTGGGACATCATGTCTTGCTCCATTGCACCACAGACTGTCCAGGAGTTGGCTGATGCTTTAGTCCAGGTCTGGGAGGAGATTCCTCAGGAGACCATCCGCCACCTCATCAGGAGCATGCCCAGGCGTTGTAGGGAGGTCATACAGGCACGTGGAGGCCACACACACTACTGAGCCTCATTTTGACTTGTTTTAAGGACATTACATCAAAGTTGGATCAGCCTGTAGTGTGGTTTTCCACTTTCATTTTGAGTGTGATTCCAAATCCAGACCTCCATGGGTTGATAAATTTGATTTCCATTGATCATTTTTGTGTGATTTTGTTGTCAGCACATTCAACTATGTAAAGAAAAAAGTATTTAATAAGAATATTTCATTAATTCAGATCTAGGATGTGTTATTTTAGTGTTCCCTTTATTTTTTTGAGCAGTGTATATTTAGTTTTCCCATTCTAGCTAGTCTATATGTCCTCTCTCCCTGTCATGCGGTTGAAACCTCTGTCTGAACTGTGTGTCTGTTGTTTTAGCATTTCTGTCTGTTATGACCATTGTTTGACATGTGGTGTAGATTTAGTCTGGTAATGGCTGACCCAATGTAGTTGGGGTTAAAGTTGAAATGAAGGTTTAAGTGCATCTCAAGTACACAGAGATGACTAGTTTCTCCTAATGTGATGTTAGAGCCATTCAGAGCAGAGGTCAGTGGCCAGACTGGATAGGAGACGGGAGACTCTGTTAATCGGCCCGTTTGCTGTGACTGTATCTCGTTGTCATAGAGACAGGACGAGACCATGACGAGGCACTTCTCACCCCAACATGGCCCAGTTTCGGCCTGCCTCTCTTGCTCCCGCTGTCTGAGAGAAAGACTCACGCACATGCACACGCAGACGCACACGAACAAGCACAGACACTCACAGACAGACAGACACTCATCCACCCACCCTCACTCCCAGTACCCCTGCCTCCAGTCATTCAATGCTGTTTGGCCTTCACATCCCAAAATGAATCACGGCTTCACTGTGTTCCCAGTCTGACTGCATTAGTGTCAGGGAGACGGAAGGAAGGAGAGGAGAGGTCCTAACCTGTAGTGGCTGTCACTACCAGACATCTGCACTGTGAATCTAGAGGAGACTGGACAGAGAATAGAGAGAGACGCTGGGTTTTTGAAGAGTGCTCAAGTAAAGCTGTTTATACACATATGAATGTACTTAATTAAACCGTTAGAAAACGGTTTTGTTTATAAGCCATTTATAGGCAGAACTTCAAATATCTTTGAACATATTTATCTGTAGAAGATTCCATTTTGGAATGTTTGTGTTGAAGACTCCATTTTGTCATGTTTATCTGTAGAAGATTCCATTTTGGCATGTTTATCTGTAGAAGATTCAATTTTGGCATGTTTATCTGTAGAAGATTCAATTTTGGCATGTTTATCTGTAGAAGATTCCATTTTGTCATGTTTATCTGTAGAAGATTCCATTTTGGCATGTTTATCTGTAGAAGATTCCATTTTGGCATGTTGATCTGTAGAAGATTCCATGTTGTCATGTTTATCTGTAGAAGATTCAATTTTGGCATGTTTATCTGTAGAAGATTCCATTTTGGCATGTTTATCTGTAGAAGATTCAATTTTGTCATGTTGATCTGTAGAAGATTCAATTTTGGAATGTTTATCTGTAGAAGATTCCATTTTGGCATGTTTATCTGTAGAAGATTCCATGTTGTCATGTTTATCTGTAGAAGATTCAATTTTGGCATGTTTATCTGTAGAAGATTCAATTTTGTCATGTTTATCTGTAGAAGATTCCATTTTGGCATGTTTATCTGTAGAAGATTCCATGTTGTCATGTTTATCTGTAGAAGAGTCCATTTTGGCATGTTTATCTGTAGAAGAGTCCATTTTGTCATGTTCATCTGATCTAGTCATGTTCTCATACGTCTTTACTTAACGTTTTGTCTTTGATGGCTCAATTTATTGACTTAAGCTATCATCATAATCCCCAACAGACAGCTATCCAACACACACACACACACACACACACACACAAAAGCTAACCACACCGTCCACCATCCCCTCTAAATTTATCCTATGTTTATTACCGACAGAGGAAACTTCATTTCCACACTATATACACAGCCATATCCACGGCCTTCATGACCGTTAAAATCTAATCAGAGCCAGTCGAACATAAGGAAGTGAGATCTTCTATGATCCATGTCCCCTCAGAGCTTCTCCTCTCCCCTCTCGGACCTTTCATATAGAGTGGTTTAACCATCTGATAGTCATCTGGACCTACAGCAGAGTAGCAGAGCAGTCTAGACCCCAACACACACACACAATACTTCCAACCCCAGACGCCCAAGCCTTCAGAAGACAACCAGAGACGCCATCCCTGTTCCCCATTGACAGCTAGAGACTGACTGAAAGGCTGAAAGTAAAGCTTCATGAGGGAAAAAAAGACTGTCGCCACTTTACGTTTTTTAAGTAGGCAATTTTCGTAGGCGCGCGCCTCAATCGATGTCTAAACGGAAGACGTTTTAACGAGACACCATACCTGGGGGGAGAAAGACGCCGTGAGGACTTTTAGCTCTGGGAGCCATCGTCGACAGGAATAATGAGAGAGAGAGTGGGGAAGATAAAGATGGAGACAGAGAGAGATTAAGAGAGAGAGGAAGAGAGACACAGAGAGAGAGTCAGAGAGTTGGTTCCAGTGTCTTCATGTCAATCTTCCATAACCATCTCCTCTTCTCAGTGACTGGGATCACTTAGTAAAGCAAACAGGCTCGCCGGCGCCCAGGTCCAGTCCACTCTGCTCCTCCTCTGAGACCTGTCCTGAAACTGGATGAGCGGAGAGAGGGAGAGAGGGAGGAATGGAATGAGAGGGGGAGAGGAAATTATAGAGAGACAAAGGCAGAGAGAGATAGGGTCAGCTTGGAAGACTACAGTCTCCAGCCACCTATACTAAATACTTGGTGGGCCAGAAAAGGAGAGATGAAGGGTTTGCAGGGAGAGAAATGGTCAGTCTACAGTCTCAGGCCTCTCACACCGAGAGAAAGGGTCAGTCTACATTCTCAGGCCTCTCACACAGAGAGAAAGGGTCAGTCTACAGTCTCAGGCCTCTCACACAGAGAGAAAGGGTCAGTCTACAGTCTCAGGCCTCTCACACAGAGAGAAAGGGTCAGTCTACAGTCTCAGGCCTCTCACACAGAGAGAAAGGGTCAGTCTACAGTCTCAGGCCTCTCACACAGAGAGAAAGGGTCAGTCTACAGTCTCAGTCCTCTCATACAGAGAGAAAGGGCCAGTCTACAGTCTCAGGCCTCTCATACAAAGAGAAAGGGCCAGTCTACAGTCTCAGGCCTCTCATACAGAGAGAAATGGTCAGTCTACAGTCTCAGTCCTCTTATACATCGACTGAAAAAACTAGGCCAAGCTATCTTTTGCACTAAAAAATGTGCTCCTTTCACTGTAAGTGCCCGAAGAATAGATGCTATTTGAGAAACTATTGAGACAAAGCCATTGACAGATGGGCTTGAATAGAAGCACGGGCAGGACAATCAGAGAGAATGGACAGAATGCTGGAGACTCAGAGCCAGCAAAGGGTGAAGAACTACTACGAAAACAGAAAAACAGAGAGCTCTGTGCACAGAAGTACTCAGTGTGAATGAATAGAGAGAGAAAGGGAGCGAGAGACCGAGAGAGAGGGAAGGAGGGAGTTGAGAGAGGGTCAGCGTGAAGACTCCAGTCTTCCATACTGAAGAGAAAAGGAGAAAGAATGGATGAAACAGGGAGGAGGCTTGTGGGGGACTGGAGAGGAGGGCTGTTTGTGCTAATGGGCAGCCGGAAGGTCACAGTGGGTGACCCATTTACACAGGCCCCAGGTCTCTCCCTCTCCTTCACACCGCTAGCCTCAGTCTTATACAGCACCACAACAACCCTCAAGTGTTCTCGTCTGTGAAGCTGAAGAGGAGAGAATAACTACTTTTCTGGTGCTTTTCCATCTAGACTTACCCTCACACCAGGGTTTTATGTCATCATCATTACTCATTGTGTATTTATTATTACTTGTATTATTACGTGTTTACTTTTCTATTATTTTTTTATTTTATTTCTCTGCATTGTTGAGAAGGGCCTGTAAGTGAGCATTTCACTGTTAGTCTACACCTGTTGTTTACGAAGCATGTGATTATTCTTTTGTCTGGGTTTGCCCTCCTCTGACATGGACCTTATTCAATGACGCACTAAAGGGCTCAGTGGAGATCACCAGTCCACGCACCAGTCAACGCCTCCTGCAACAGACCGGTACAGGCCCTGACCTTCCCTTCCTTTCTATCTCTCTCTCTCTCTCTCTCTCTCTCTGTCTCTCTCTGTGTGTCTCTGTCTCTCTCTCTCTCTCTCTAGCTCTCTCTCTCTCTCTCTAGCTCTCTCCCTTCCCTTCCTCTCTCTCTCTAGCTCTCTCTCTCCCTTCCTCTCTCTCTCTCTCTCTCTCTCTCTAGCTCTCTCTCTCTCTCTCTCTAGCTCTCTCTCTCTCTCTAACTCTCTCTCTCTCTCTCTAGCTCTCTCTCTCTCTCTAGCTCTTTCTCTCTAGCTCTCTCTCTCTCTCTAGCTCTCTCTCTCTCTCTCTCTAGCTCTCTCTCTCTCTAGCTCTCTCTCTCTCCCCCAATCCGTCCCTCCTTCACTGTTGATCGCCATTGTCAGATGTCCCTCTCCCTCTCTCTCTCCCTATTTCCCCTTCACTGTTGATGGCTATTGTCAGATGCAGTAGGCATGAAAGTAGCAATTTTACAGCCCAGGATTTCCAATAACATTTACTGGAGGCCCCCAGAACTAACACACGCGTGGCTGACTGGCTCTGCACCGTCCCACAGAAGACGCTACAGCCTGTCTTGTCTGTCTTTCCTATTCCCTCTCTTTCTGTCCATCTCGGTCTCTCTCTCCTTGTCCGATGACTCTCGCTCTGTCCTTCTCTCACTCTTTCTCTCTTTTTCTTTCTTTCTTTCTTTCTTTCTTTCTCTTCTCTCTCTCTCTCTCGCTCTCTCTTTATCGGCCTCGCTCTCTCCGTCTTGTGTTAGGAGTGTCAGTCACTCGGAAGATAGTCGAAATAGATTCCTCTCTCGCCTCTCTCCTCTTGTCTCGGTACGGGGTGTGTAAGGGCAAGGGTGTCTGCTTCAGTGCCTTCTGTAAAGTCAAAAGCCGATAGTAATGAAAAACACGCCGCGGTGTCTGTCTGTCTGCCTGTCTGTCTGCCCGTCTGCCTGGCTGCCTTCCCCAAGTCAAAGGACCCCTCCGTGTGAAATGGCACACAGAGTAGAAGGTCAAACATTGACTGTGCAGGCTCAGGATGTCACCCATGTCACAAAGATAGATGCCACCGTCCCACAATACCTGAGGAGAAATGCATCGTGTGTGTGCGTGTGTACATGAATATAAGGTTTCTTACATTCATGATGATTCTGTGTTACAACCTTTCCACGGTTGCTCTGTTTATACACGTCAGCCCCTATGATTCGTTTGTTTGTGGGAGTTTTCAGTGTCAGTAGCTTCAAGTGGAGATCTGTGCATGTTTCCTTGTAAACATTTTACAATCATGTCCCTTTTGTTTGGACCTGGCAGAGCTGTAACAGTCATGGAAGCCTCCACCCACACACACACACACACACACACACACACACACACACACTCTCCCCCTTCCCTGCACAGTGTGAATGTAAATGCAAATGGACGGTCAAACAGAGCTGTGCCCAACAACACTACACTGTCTACTGGGCTCCACTTCAGTGGGTCCTCGTCCTGTGATGTTAGCTCTCCGTGCTGGATGCCTGTGTAAAATGTGATATGTGCGCTTCCGCTAAATCTCTATCCTCGCTGTGGCATGTGCCCGCCCGGCGCTCGTGAGAAATGCAGTACTCTGAGATCGTCTCACCGTGGTTTTTATAGGTAGTCTCAGCATGCTAGCAGATACACATAGACTTCCAGTCATTGCACTAATGCTAGTTAGCATTGACTCGTGAAACTACCTCTAACTTCCTTTATACTGGACACAGAGACATAAAAATGGTATCAACAAGTTCATCTGACTCTGGGGATGTAGATCAAGTGTCCCTTTAATCTACCAGGAGTAACCATGGCAATCTGCTTGTACGAACCAGGAATATCGTTTGTTTGTTTGGGCATAGTGACGTCAACAGTGAATATCATTGAATGGAATCCCATTTCATGGTGTGTCTTCATAGCTGAGGTTATTTGGAATCCCGCTCTCATGACTTATATGTCCAAATGTCACCCTTTGACCTCGAGGATGTCCTCTCGGTCTAATGGTTGAGACCCAAACCCCTCCGGTTATGCCTACTTCTTCTCTGTCAGTGGGTAAACCAGGCTATTACACGGCGATCGAGTCTTACACTGTATAAACGTTACATCAACGCACAACGCAATTACCACAGAACAAGATATTTCATTTTCCCAGTGACATTGCACTTAATCATTCCGCCATACATCTGACTGGAAGGTACAACCTCACACTTAAAAGCCTCAACTCTCCCTTCCAACATGTTATGTCCGGGAAATTCGTCATTTAAGAAAGATGACTCTCCTTCACTTGCCCCCCCTTTAAAGAAATTACACAGTTTCTCTTTACCCTCCATCTCTCCATCCCTCCAGTAGATAGATCAGTCACCCAGGCAGGATTAATGATGAAATGTGATTCCCAAATGGCAACCTATGTAGTGCACTACTTCTGACCAGGGCCCATAAGGCTCCGGTCAAAAGTAGTGCACTATATAGGGAATAGGGTGTGCCATTTGTGACGCAGCCTCAGTCTTGCTCATCTTAACATCTGAGATGGCCGTTTAGTAACCGCTCATGTCTTACTTCTCATGTCTCACGTCTCGCGTCTCCCTTCCACCGTTTGAGAAATGACATTTCTTCTACCGTAAGTATTTCATCTCCTTCTTCTTCTCCTCTTCTCTCCCTCTACGGGGTTCCACAAGCATTAGCGCTCCATTGATCCCACTCTAATGATTTCCCCTCTGAGTTGGTCAATATTTAAGCAGCACTTTGTACCCAGAGTAAAATCATAGACACCTGGGCTGATAAATGTCATAACCCGTTGATATTTATCTTTCATAAATAGCAGCGCGATGCGACCGGGCGGCGTGTTTGAAGAGCCGGAGGGCTGGAGACGGAGTCAGATATGAGATATGACCAGATTATTCCTTTCATCTGGTCAGGGTGGAATGACAGCAGGGGAGACTACAGGGATAAAGGCTGTGTCCGGTGGGAGAGGCCTATGGGGCCGTGAGTTTTGTTCTGGTCTGGAAAGCCTCCTGGCCCAATACCATACTACTGTTAGATGGATAGTTTAATGTTGTGTGGGATTGGTAAGCCTTTGATTCTTGTAACTGGGCCAAATCTTGCCTAACTAACCTAGTTTCACCTAGTCATGTCCTGATATCCGCCTGCCTCTGGGAATATGTGTGTGTGTGTGTGTGTGTGTGTGTGTGTGTGTGTGTGTGTGTGTGTGTGTGTGTGTGTGTGTGTGTGTTGCCTGTGAGGGTACTGAAGGGTACACAGGCTGTGTGGAAATTGAAAGGAACAACACCAGATTGACCTTGACTGGCCTTCTCTTGGAGAAATGACGAGCAAACACTCCCTCTTACCGACACACACCTGTCATCCTCCACCCCACACAAAGCCTTCCTCTGCTCTCTACAAAATAAGCTTTGTTCTCCATTTGGTGTGGGTCGGCGGGCAGAGAGGACGCTTCGTCTTGTCGACGCCCAACAAAGAGCTCTCCGCCTGGGTGACAGTCACTAAAGGTTAGACCTGTTGTCTGGAGGAGATGGAAGTGAAATTAGCTTCACGCACCACAACGCAGGCCCAAGGACCCGCTCACGCCTGCTTCTGGTTACAGCCAACCACAGGCTGCTGTGTGGTCCGTCTCCAACCCCTTGCGTTCTTCGTCTCTCTTCTCCTTTCTCTCCATTTTCTCTCTTGGTCGCATACTTGTATATCACCCACCTCACCTTCTCTCACGCTCAAAAACTCTCTCCCTTTCTCATGCTCACTCAAAATCTCTCCATCGCTCTCTCCATCCCTCCCTCTCATCGCCCTCTTCGCCACCTAACCCCACAGCCGGCGCCTTGGCGCGGACAACAAAGCTTGCGGCAATGCATGATGGGATTGGGATGACAGTGTGAAAGCTTTCCAAGAGGAGCCGTGGACAGGACCCAATGATGGGATCACTCGGGGTCTGGTCTGGCCAGGGCAATCTGGTCTGTGTTTAATGTCTCTCTCCCTCCCTCTTTCTCTCTCTCTCGCTCTCCATCCATCCATCTGTCCAGCTAGCCAACCAGCCAGCTAAACAATGACCAGATTTCTTGTTCATGTCCACTCTAGAATCCCCCATTCAGACTGATTGTTCTCACTTACATTTAGTTGGCTGAATATTACAATAACACTGTTTCTGAAGAACAACATTCATTCAGAAAAATAAATGCATAGAAAGTCATACTGTGTATAATCCTGACTCCGAGATAACAGCCTGTAAGTGATGTTCTTCAGAGTCTGGACCAGTGAAGTGATGTTCTTTAGAGTCTGGACCAGTGAAGTGATGTTCTTCAGAGTCTGGACCAGTGAAGTGATGTTCTTCTGAGTCTGGACCAGTGAATTGATATTCTTCAGAGTCTGGGCCAGTGAATTGATGTTCTTCAGAGTCTGATGTTCTTCAGAGTCTGGACCAGTGAGGTGATGTTCTTCAGAGTCTGGGCCAGTGAATTGATGTTCTTCAGAGTCTGGACCAGTGAATTGATGTTCTTCAGAGTCTGGACCAGTGAAGTGATGTTCTTCTGAGTCTGGACCAGTGAAGTGATGTTCTTCTGAGTCTGGACCAGTGAATTGATATTCTTCAGAGTCTGGGCCAGTGAATTGATGTTCTTCAGAGTCTGATGTTCTTCAGAGTCTGGACCAGTGAGGTGATGTTCTTCAGAGTCTGGGCCAGTGAATTGATGTTCTTCAGAGTCTGGACCAGTGAATTGATATTCTTCAGAGTCTGGGCCAGTGAATTGATGTTCTTCAGAGTCTGATGTTCTTCAGAGTCTGGACCAGTGAAGTGATGTTCTTCAGAGTCTGGGCCAGTGAATTGATGTTCTTCAGAGTCTGGACCAGTGAATTGATATTCTTCAGAGTCTGGACCAGTGAATTGATATTCTTCAGAGTCTGGACCAGTGAATTGATGTTCTTCAGAGTCTGGACCAGTGAAGTGATGTTCTTCTGAGTCTGGACCAGTGAAGTGATGTTCTTCTGAGTCTGGACCAGTGAATTGATATTCTTCAGAGTCTGGGCCAGTGAATTGATGTTCTTCAGAGTCTGATGTTCTTCAGAGTCTGGACCAGTGAGGTGATGTTCTTCAGAGTCTGGGCCAGTGAATTGATGTTCTTCAGAGTCTGGACCAGTGAATTGATATTATTCAGAGTCTGGGCCAGTGAATTGATGTTCTTCAGAGTCTGATGTTCTTCAGAGTCTGGACCAGTGAAGTGATGTTCTTCAGAGTCTGGGCCAGTGAATTGATGTTCTTCAGAGTCTGGACCAGTGAATTGATATTCTTCAGAGTCTGGACCAGTGAATTGATGTTCTTCAGAGTCTGGGCCAGTGAATTGATGTTCTTCAGAGTCTGGACCAGTGAATTGATGTTCTTCAGAGTCTGGACCAGTGAATTGATGTTCTTTAGAGTCTGAACCAGTTAAGTGCCATTGGACACACTGACACCTGACATCGACCAAATGAGGCATGTCTTGTAATTGAACGGCAGGATGAATTGAAAAGTCAATAATGCATATTACTCTATTGAAACACAAAGAAAGGGAACCAGTTGTATCTATTCTCCATCAATCGATGCACTTTCATGGTGATGTCGTTATTTGTTTGCATGTCACGTCCTTATTGAAGATATCAGAAGAGACATGGTGCATCTCACTAGTAGGTCTCTCTGTATTGATGGTCCGTCAGATATATATCTCCCCCTCTCACTCTGTCCCTCTGTTTTCAGTTCCACCCCAACTCCATGCTCTCTCACTCTCTCTCGCTCTCTCTCGCTCTCTCTTCCTCTATATATCTCTCTCTCTCGCTCTTCAATCCTACTGTTGATAAAGAGAGCGGTAGAAGTATCACAAGGTGAAACATGACAGCTCGCTGGCGTTGTTGACAAATAACCTTTCCCGAAAATGCTCGTCAAAGCCTCAGAATGACGGCCCGTCGCTTTCAACGACTCGCCGCCTGTTTGAAATGTCAATTTATCATCTCGACTCGACGTCAGGCGCCGCACGCTTGACGTTCGCCAGGGATATTGGGTAAAGGATCGAGGAGGGAGATGCCAGTTATCATAAAGGCAGAAGTGAATACACACACACACAGACTGACGGACAGATTTCCCGGTCTGATTTCTTCATTTAAAGAAGTGATGCTTTTATAAATGCCACCTGAGAGGGCTTTGAGTGGGAAGTAAACATTTTGGTACCAAACTCATTTTGGAGCATGGCTTTATCCAGCTTCTCAATGTGGAAGAACTGTTTAATATGCCTGATGCTTGACAGAGACTCTGTCTGTGTGTGTGTGTGTGTGTGTGTGTGTGTGTGTGTGTGTGTGTGTGTGTGTGTGTGTGTGTGTGTGTGTGTGTGTGTGTGTGTGTGTGTGTGTGTGTGTGTGTGTGTGTGTGTGTGTGTGTGTGTGTGTGTGTGTGTGTGTGTGCGTGTGTGTGTGTGTGCGTGCGTGCGTGCGTGCGCCCATAATCCTGTCTGTTTCAGATGACCATGACTACGTGGTGATTGGAATGGGACAGTGTTTATCAGCCAGACAGAGGACATATGGTAGCTGTTGTTGCAGAGAGGGGGAATGCGTGTAAACACTGCGCAGCTCTTTGGGATTTTTGTTTTGGTTCAGCGGTGCGGAGACTGATGTCTTCCATATGACACACTGAGGGACTGCGATCCCACTATCTTATGATACTCTGTTGTGTGTGTGCATGCGTGCGTGCGTGTGACCTAGGATTTAGTTCCCTAAATCTACCAGCATTGAGTGAGTGGTTTTTAAATGTTACTACTAATCTTGTTTTCAAAGGCAGTTATATTTCCTGTATCTGTCCGTCACAGTAACAGCCAAATAAAGTGGACGTGAAGGGAATTACAGTCTTCTACCCTTCACAGTGGGTCTCTAACCTATTCTACTCACCTTAAGTTCATCCTTAACTCTTAACTCTTCCCCTCCCACTGGTCCTCCTCTCTCTCTCTCTCTGTCTCTCTCTGTCTCTCTCTGTCTCTGTCTCTCTCTCTGTCTCTGTCTCTCTCTGTCTCTGTCTCTCTCTCTGTCTCTCTCTGTCTCTGTCTCTCTCTCTCTCTCTCTCTCTGTCTCTCTCTGTCTCTCTCTGTCTCTGTCTCTCTCTGTCTCTGTCTCTCTCTGTCTCTGTCTCTCTCTGTCTCTCTCTCTCTCATTTCAAAAGGTCACTGTATCTCCCCACAGCCATCAACCTCACCATTAAACACTGACATGGCCCTGAAGAAAATACTATAACAAAACAAGGTGGTTTAGATTATGAAAGCAGATAAGCAACTCAATCTCCCCTAGCCTTCATGAACACCTCTGGTCCAGCCAGGCGAAGGATGTGATCACACACAGACACACACATAGACACAGACACACACACGCACACATATACACACACAGACACAAACGCAGACAGAGACACAGCAATGGCTATCACTCTCACCATTAGGAACTGAACGGACCTGGGCTGTAATTTAGCTCCTGCCAACAAATCCTAATCAGATAGGCCTCTTAAAGTGTAGACACTAACCTAACAGCAGGGCATGTGTGTGACAGGGTGGAGACCCCCTGATGAATGACAGGCAGCAGTCCATCAGTCAGGGTTGGGTTTCAAAGGCAAGCCTCTCGTAAAGCCTGCATCTGTCTCCTCACATCTCATCCATCACACACACACACACACACACACACACACACACACACACTGTTCCACTCACTCCCCCCAGACCTAGGCTGCCCGAGTCGGCTTACACCTTGGCCCCTCTTCTGGCCCTTCCCTTGGGCCATCTTGGGTCCTTCCCATCCTTCACTCTTCATGGGCCCTCTCTAGGCTTCTCTCTGCCCATCTCTCTCGACTTCTCTCTGCCTGGGCATCCACGGTGAAAGGTTGAGTGGGTGGAGGCCTGGATCTCTGGATCCTGTCTGGTCTGCCTTACTAGAGGGTTAGAAGGTCTAGTCTACAGGGGTCAGTCAGAGTACTGTGTGTCTAGTAAAGGTCATCTAGCCAGGTTAACTGGGCTACGCTTGGTGCCATGTGTCATGTTAATGGTCTGTGTTTAAGAGCCAGTGAAAGGCGAGTGGATGGGAAGCCCTGTAGTGAGACGGAGGCTCTCGGCTTCACTGGGGAACTGAACTCATGTCAAAAACATATGGCACTGAAATGGATACATACTGAGCTCCGTGTAATGTGTGCTGTCGGGCAGTGTGAAGGAGCAGCTTTGTTTGTCTGTGTGTGTGGGGTGTATGCGTTCCCCTGTGTGTCTACTTATTGGCCTTCCTCCATTTCTTTGACTGTCTTTAAATATTGCCTTCCCGATTTACCTGCTTTTGTCCACATGCCATGTTATTCCAATGTATAAAAACATTTATAGCCAGACACACACACACACACAGTCCTAGCGGAGAACAGCAGAGCTTGCCAAGTCAGCGCTGAGCGCTCAGAGGTGGGATCATCATGTTGGCTCTGTGTCTCATCTCACGTCTTATGGAGGAACGGCTAAATAATGCAAAGCTTCAATTAGGGCTCTTTGGGGGTCTTAACCAGCGCCGTTCCATTTAGACCCCCCTAATTCCACTGCAGTTAAACCCAGAGCTTGTAGCATTTCAGCCCCTTGGAGGAGAGAGGGAGAGAAGGAGGAGAAAAGAAGAGAGGGAGAGGGAAGAGATGAGGTGGAAGGGGAGAGAGGAGGGAGGGAAGAGAGGAGATAAAAGGGAAGGGAGGAGGAGAGGGAGCGATTTTTCTTCTTTTGTGCTGATTGCTTTCATTCAGTTCCCGGTCAGGGCTCAGGTTGTCGGAGGAAAATAGAAATCTAAACATTTCATGGCCGACATGTCGCTGTGACCCCGGGCTCATCCCTCTCTGTCTCGCTCTCTGTTTCTCTCTCTGTATCTCTTTCTCTCTCTGTCTCACTCGCTCTCTTACTCTCACTCTCTCTCTCCTTATCTCTCTTTCTCTCTGTCGCTCTCTCACTCACCCACTCTCTCTATCTATCTATCTATCTATCTATCTATCTATCTATCTATCTATCTATCTATCTATACCTCTCTCTCTCTCTCTCTCTGTCTCTCACTATCACTCTCTCTCTCTCTCTATCTTTCTCTCTCACTCTCACACACACACACACACCCCTTCTTCCAGTTATTTTTTGTGCCTTTGCTGTGTGCTTGGTTTACCCCGGCTATACTCCTCCATCTCCCTTTCCATGCTCTATTACCCGAGAGGCTGTTATTCCCTCATCTTTTCTCTGATATCACATGGCGTTATAGCGTCCACCATGCGTTTTCTTTCCCCTTCCTTTGTCCTCAGTGTCTTTAGCTCCATATGATATGGGGATTCCCCCTCTCTCTCTGTGTGTTTTGGGGGGCGGGGGAGGAGAGAGGCGTGTCCGGGGCCAGATGTGAAGCCAGCTATCATGTCAGCTCACGGACGATCAAACAACCTCACGCTCACCCAGCCTCTGCCTCACCTGGGGGAGAGTCCTCCAGGGCCTCCCCTATCTCTCCCCACTTCATTTTATCCTCCCCTCGCTCACCTTTCTCTCCCCTTCTCTCTCTCTCTCTCTCTCTCTCTCTCTCTCTCTCTCTCTCTCTTTCCTCCACATCATTCTCTCTCACCTCTTTTGTCTCCCTTCGTTCTGGGGTTGCCCATAGAAACAAGTCTAGTACCAAACCCCAAACTGACCTCAGACCAGTGTCTATAGGCCTTGTTGTCATCCTACTCCACATGACGCCTGGTAGCCCATAGAGAAACAGTGTGAGACCAGCTACCGTGTCAACATGTCACTGACTGTTGACTCCGCGCTGCCAAGGACACTACCAGGGCCCAGATGACATGCCACCGCTCCCCCACCGACAGGCATCGCGGGTGGGCTACAAACACTCAGCTTGGTGGGGTGGCTGGAGGGCTGGTTGGAGGGATGGCGGGAGAGGGGGGTGTTTACGCACATGTCATGGGCGATCACTATCAACTGTCACTGCTGATGTCCCCTCAACCCTGATGATGTGTGTGTGTGCACATCAACGTGAATAGAAAAGGGGACAATAGCACGGATCATCTCCATCTCATCAACCACAGTCACATCACCCGGTGCACTGTACCGTCGCGTTCCCTCACGATAAGCCATATCTTCCTCTCATAATCCCTGTGTATCATCAGAACCTACTCACTCAATCAACTCACATGAAGTGTTATTTGTCACATGCGCCGAATACAACTGGTGTAGACTTCCCCGACCATTACCATATCAATGTAGAGCTACATACAGGAAGTCCCATTACCATATCAATGTAGGGCTCCATACAGGAAGTTCCAGTACCATATCAATGTAGGGCTCCATACAGGAAGTTACATTATCATATCAATTTAGGGCTCCATACAGGAAGTTCCATTACCATATCAATGTAGGGCTCCATACAGGAAGTTCCATTACCATATCAATGTAGGGCTCCATACAGGAAGTACCATTACCATATCAATGTAGGGCTACAAACAGGAAGTTCCATTACCATATCAATGTAGGGCTCCATACAGGAAGTTCCAGTACCATATCAATGTAGAGCTACAAACAGGAAGTTCCAGTACCATATCAATGTAGAGCTCCATACAGGGAGTTCCAGTACCATATCAATGTGGAGAGGTAGGAGGAATCAGAGGTAGATATATACATAGAGGCAAGGTAAAGTGACTAGACATCATGATAGATAATAATAAGGTATTAGAGGTAGATATGTACATGGAGGCAAGGTAAAGTGACTAGGGATCAGGATAGATAATAATAGTAACAACACATTTTAAATAGCCAGGCTGCCATCTGAAGAAAAGGAGAGAAGAGAGGAAGCTGGAAGTGGTGTGAAGAATCAAGTTCCCCAGGGAGGGAGGATAGCTTGGGGGATGTTTGGGAGGATAGCGGGGTCTCGTATTACAAGTGGTTTGTATGTAATCCAGGACCAACGTAAAGGGGATTTGGGTCTAGAGCTAGAGCTCAGTGCTGATTCCATAGACCGAGAGGCAGAGAGACCGAGAGGCAGAGAGACCGAGAGGAAGAGAGACCGAGAGGAAGAGAGACCGAGAGGCAGAGAGACCAAGAGGAAGAGAGACCGAGAGGAAGAGAGACCGAGAGGAAGAGAGACCGAGAGTGAGAGAGAAAGAGAGAGAGACAATAAAAACCCTCCAACCCAAAAAGGCATGTGGTGTTGATGGTACCGTCAATTAAATTATCAAATATACAGACAACAAATACCAATTGACTTTACTAAAACTCTTCAATGTCATCCTTAGCTCTGGCATCTTCCCCAATATTTGGAACCAAGGACTGATCACCCCAATCCATAAAAGTGGAGACAAATTTGACCCCAATAACAACCGTGGGATATGCATCAACAGCAACCTTGGGGAAATCCTCTGCATTATCATTAACAACAGACTCGTACATTTCCTCAATGAAAACAATGTACTGAGCAAATGTCAAATAGGCTTTTTACCAAATGACCGTACAACAGACCATGTATTCACCCTGCACACCCTAATTGACAAACAAACAAAACAAAGGCAAAGTCTTCTCATGCTTTGTTGATTTCAAAAAAGCCTTCGACTCAATTTGGCTTTTTGGGTCTGCTATACAAATTGATGGAAAGTGGTGTTGGGGGGAAAACATACAACATGATAAAATCCATGTCAACAAACAACAAGTGAGCGGTTAAAATAGGCAACAAACACACACATTTCTTCCCACAGGGCTGTGGGGTGAGACAGGGATGCAGCTTAAGCCCCACCCTCTTCAACATATATATCAACAAATCTGCATCACCCGGCCTCACCCTACTAGAATCTGAAGCCAGGAACCCAGCACCCCGGAATTAAAACACTATCTATGCTCTTTTCCTTACTTTCGCTGTGTGTGGGTGTGTGTGTCTGTGTCTGTGTGTGTCTGCCGGCAATATTTGTGTGGGAGTTTGAATAATAATGACTGTTTCAGTTGGTTGTTTATGAGAGTGTGTGAGTGGTGTGTGTGTGGCAGCAATGTGTGTTAGGAGGTAATTGCTGTAGCTCTGTGGAAGAGCCTCCACAACACTGCAGAGCACGGTAGACTGCAGGGCTGTGAAGGTCATTAGTTCTACCAGCCTCGTAATCAGATATGGAACGTTCAGTTAAGAACCGTAATGAAACGTCTGCTGTTGATCTCTCACTGATGGTCTCCACGGCGAGCTAGGAGAATATCTGGAGGAATAGCTAGAATCTCCCCTCTTCTTCCTCTCTTCACCCCGCCCTCATTTAAACACCGCTCTAGGAGAATAAGATCGCTGAAATATCCTCTCCTCCCGCCACCTACTCCTTGTTTGCGCTCTACTCACACACACTAGCCTTCTCAGACTGTAACCCAGAGGGCAGATTAGAGGCGGTCTAACCTGTAACGACGTTCACTGTGACCTGTTGTTCTCTGACCGGTTTTATCATTTGTCTCCCCTAGTCCCCCCCCCCCCGTGTGTAACCGCCTGTAATCATCATCTCTGAGACGTTGTCGGTATTAGAACGGCCATCTTTCAGGCTCTGAGGTAAACCGAGCAGTACTGAGGGAGTGGGGGGGGGTGAGTGTGTTCGTGAGCTTGTTTGTGTGTGTGTGTGTGTGTGGGTGAGTGTGTGTGTGTGGCAGCAGTGTTCACTGGTTTAGTCCATCATTGTAGTGTTGTAATAGCAGCCAGATGTTGTGTTGTAATGATGCCTGCGCTCATCCAGATAGGTTTACTTAAGTGGGATGATTAATTACCCAGGATGGTAGCATATGGGAGAGAGAGAGAGAGAGTGAGAGACTCCAGAGTCCCAGTGAGCATCAGTACATTTTACTGAACACAATATTCTGTTGTTGAACGTTTCTTGTGTGGGGCTGTCATCCTTTTGTCATCTTCGTTTGCTCAAACCTGTAACTAACTGTAACTAACTCACAGGTATTTTCCTTTCTCCATCAAACTCCAAAATCATTAACCCTTCCCCATCTCTTATGTCCTCTCCTATACAGAGCAACCACCCAATCACCACCAGCAGGGCCAGTCCACGCTGCCGCCAGCCCTGCCTCCCCACAAGCAGCAGCCGTTGGTCACTGCGCTCAACCACAACTCCCTGAGCAGCCGTAACCGTAACCCCAGCCCGGCCCCACCGGCCGCCCTCCCCGCCGAGCTGCAAACCACACCCGAGTCCGTGCCGCTGCAGGACAGCTGGGTCCTGGGCAGCAATGTGCCACTGGAGAGCAGGTAAGATTTGAATATATTTAAAAAATACATGGCAACTGTATTAAACATGAATTAAGAAAACCTGGCTACCCAAATCTCAAATCTGGTAACAGATTGCTTTAAATCAAGGCATTATGGATTATAATATAACATTAGCATACCTTGAAAGCATAACCAGTGATAGGCAACTAAATTCAGCTGCGGAATGATTTTTGTTAGAGCTGAGGCTAGAACATAATTATAATTATTTGTACACTTCAACTAAACACAACAATAGATTGTATTTGAAATTAACAATAATTTCATACCTTGATTGCATTTAGACACAAAACTCTTTTTTTATTTTGAGAATACCTGGCAACCCAAACCTCCAATCTGGCAAGGTAGTCAACCTTGGGAACCATGCCTTAGCTAAACTGGCAAACCAAAACTAGTTAAAGTGGGCAAACTAGTATTCGTACGTAATATTCAGCCAATTTGGCAACCCTTACCTCAGCCAACCCATTAACTATACTGATTGGTGACCTTGCAAATCAAAGCAGAGCCTATCTGGCAACCCAAACGTGTACTGATGTTTCAACACAGTGAAACTCACCAAGAAATCCAAAACCAGAGAGTACAGTGAGTGTATTTCTTTAGTGTAACCCTCCTCAGCTCTAGTCTTCTTTAGAACTAGGATCATACAGAGAACACACACACACACACACAGAGAGAGAGAGAGAGAGTGCGAGCACACACCCTGCTCAGACACAAAGGCTTTCCTCTCACGTGTTATTGTACAGCTTTTGGACTTGTCAATCAATGACTAGGGACACATTAGAGGGAGATTTAAACACACACACACACATTGATTTGTGCCTCTGCTGTATTATTAGTAGACTGCAGTCTGGCTCAGGTGTTATAGTGTTAATGGGTCTCTTCCTCCACCTCCTCTCTTGTTAGCTCTTCCTCTACCTTCCCCCTGTTTCAAACAGTTACCTGCACTGTTCATTCACGCTTTCATTGTTACACGATACAACAAATCTCCCTCCTGTGTCTGTGTGTGTGTTGCTGTATGTGCCCTTGTGTGTGTGTTTCTGTGCTTGTGTGTGTAGCTGCCAGAGTGAATGTGTGCGTTTGAATCTATAAGTTACGGGACGCTACACTTTTGTGAGCGCCCTCTCTAACCCCGACCTCAGATCCATAAGTCAATTTGTACTTATTTGTATCTTTTTTTGTCCAGAATGTTTCCCACCCTTTTTCTCCAGAAAAAAAGAATGAATGAATGAAAGAAAAAGAGAAGAAAAAACCCTGACATGGCTATGTAACATTACAAGGCAGCAATAGAGGGATGGAGGGACAGGACAGTGTAGCTGTTAAGCAGGGCCGGGGGCCTCTGGGTGATGTGTGTGAAAAGCCCTGGCTGTATAGTTTTATATTTTATGACCAGAGAAGTGCCAGGCCAAACAGTGTGTAAAGGGACCCTTGAATAACACACCTGGCTCTCCTAAGGGAGGCCCTGTTTCTCTCTCTCTCTCACACACACACACACACACACACACACACACACACACACAAACTCACACACACTCTCATTCCCTCTCTGTCCCTCTGGCCTTTTATTTATGGTTCATCTGTCTCCAACACCAGGACCAACCATAACCCCAGACCTCATCTGCTACAGGCGTGTCGGGCAGCTGGAGATCGGGGGGGACTAGCTGGCGTCATGTCCCTCGCCATCCATTTTCTCTTCCTATATGTCCCTCATTCTCTCTCTCTCTCTCTCGCTTTCTCTCTCTCTGTCTCTCCTCCTGTCCATGCCATCATCCTGTATGACCTTGGCTGTCCTCCTCATCTCTTATTGACAAAACAATATGTATACATCTATTATTAATAAGAGGGGCTTAAAACTTGTGTTACTCCAAAACCAAACCCCCCACCACAGGGAATACAGTTCCACCATGGCAACGGGGCCCAGGGGGAAGGAAAAAACACAACACAGGAATGCAGCGGTCAATTCAGAGCCAGTGGGATAGTCCCGGTTCAACACCGTACCATGACCCTCTGTGTGTGTGTGTGTGTCTGTCTGTGTGTGTCTGTGTATCTGTGTGTGTGTCTGTCTGTCTGTCTGTCTGTTTGTGTGTGTGTGAGAGAGATCCTCCCTTGCTATGTGTAGGAAGACTTTTAACCCAAGCTCTGGCTCCAACATGGACAAACACTACAGCACAGAGTACTCACAGTATCAGATTCCCTCTCTCACTTGCTTTGTAGGCACCTTTTCAACACATTTGGCTCACACTAGCGAATTTGAGCACTCCCTGTCTGCATCCCAAATGGCACCCTATTCTCTATAATGTTGTTCAAAAAGTAGTGCACTTTTAAGGGAATATGCCAGTTAGGATGTGCCTGTGTGTGTGTGTGTGTGTGTGTGTGTGTGTGTGTGTGTGTGTGTGTGTGTGCGCAAAGGGAGGTAGTGGTCTTGTTTCGTGTGTATACACAAGAGCCTGTCAGGGAAATAAACTAAACGGTGAACTTTCTTGGCAGCCGGAGTCGTAGAAGTAGAGGAGAGAGAATATTTTGAGCCCCTGTACTGAAAATAGGATCAAAATGTGACGGTGGGATTTGATAAATGATCCCCCATCACAAATTGAATCGCAAATCAAGCGCATCATTTCTAAACCAGACATTATTCTTGACATTGTGGCTCGAGAAGAAATGATGAAAGAAAAGTGTAATAATTCAAGGGTAGGAAGGAGAGCTCTCCAGTCTTCAAAGGTTCTCTTTCTCTTTCAGAGGATGTTGATGAGCAGGTATCATCCCTTTTAAGGTTTTATTGGAAACGTAGTTTGCCAACGAGGAGTATTTTACTACACATCATCTCATCTTACATAATCTTGTTTCATGTTGGCTCCTTCTGTGAAGTCCTCTTTAAATCTTCTCAACTATGGTGGTCGGCCTGGCAACAAAGTAAAGATCCTATATATAAAAACAGAAATCATTCTCTATTGACAGCATGACGTGTAATATATATCTTTTTTTAAACAGAAATATTTCCATAGTTGACAGATCACATAAAAGAACAGCTGCATCTTTTAAGGGAAATAATTACACAGCGTTGTCTAAGAAATGTTCAAGAGATGCCCATTTATTTTAAGCTTCAGATGCTGTCTCGGATCTTTCGTCAACTTGCTACACGACAATATTGCTTCATTTTTGTTTCGTTTTTTGGCTTCCCTTCCCTCCATCTCAGCTCAGTTCTTATATATACTTTTTTTTTGCAACAATGAAGCCATAGTAAAGTAATATAGCCAGATATACTTATAGAAGTAAAGACAGGGTACATTAAAATAATGACAATTACTCACACACTCATGACGCACACACCCTCTCACCACCACCCACTTAGAGAACGGTCACCGTCATAACCGTTTAACTCAATAAGCCCACTTCAACCACCCTCCTTCTCTTCTGTTACCATTACTCATATTCATTTAATACTGAGGACATAAAGAGAAAATCCCCTGGAGACGAACGCTAACGTTAGCTAGCTCCTTTCACCATGACAATAACATAGCAAGCCCTGTTGTGGAGACACTATAGCTAACGTTCGCTAGCTCTTTTCACCAATTACATCTAAAGCCCTGTTGAGCAGACACTATAGCTAACGCTAGCTAACTCTTTTCACCAATTACATCTAAAGTCCTGTTGAGGAGACACTATAGCTAATGCTAGCTAGCTCTTTTCACCAATTACATCTAAAGCCCTGTTGAGCAGAAACTATAGCTAACGCTAGCTAGCTCCTTTCACCATGACAATAACATAGCAAGCCCTGTTGTGGAGACACTATAGCTAACGTTCGCTAGCTCCTTTCATCAATTACATCTAAAGCCCTGTTGAGGAGACACTATAGCTAACGCTAGCTAGCTCTTTTCATCAATTACATCTAAAGCCCTGTTGAGGAGACACTATAGCTAACGCTAGCTAGCTCCTTTCATAAATTACATCTAAAGCCCTGTTGAGGAGACACTATAACTAACGCTAGCTAGCTCCTTTCACCAATTACATCTAAAGCCCTGTTGAGCAGACACTATAGCTAACGCTAGCTAGCTCTTTTCATCAATTACATCTAAAGTCCTGTTGAGGAGACACTATAGCTAATGCTAGCTAGCTCTTTTCACCAATTACATCTAAAGCCCTGTTGAGCAGAAACTATAGCTAACGCTAGCTAGCTCCTTTCACCATGACAATAACATAGCAAGCCCTGTTGTGGAGACACTATAGCTAACGTTCGCTAGCTCCTTTCATCAATTGCATCTAAAGCCCTGTTGAGGAGACACTATAGCTAACGCTAGCTAGCTCTTTTCATCAATTACATCTAAAGCCCTGTTGAGGAGACACTATAGCTAACGCTAGCTAGCTCCTTTCATTAATTACATCTAAAGCCCTGTTGAGGAGACACTATAACTAACGCTAGCTAGCTCCTTTCACCAATTACATCTAAAGCCCTGTTGAGCAGACACTATAGCTAACGCTAGCTAGCTCTTTTCATCAATTACATCTAAAGCCCTGTTGAGGAGACACTATAACTAACGCTAGCTAGCTCTTTTCACCAATTACATCTAAAGCCCTGTTGAGTGTTCTAGTGTTCCATCACCTTTGCTACTTCATATATTGTCTCCTCCATTTGAGATCTTGTATAGGGTCTGGTTTAAGTCCCACTCAGTGACGGAGAGCTTCAGTTCTCTCTGTGAGGTTCTAAGAGTGAGTCTTAGAACCTGTGTACGTCACCGACCACTTAACATGGTGGTGCTTGATGCATTCAAAGACCTCTCTCTTTCTCTCTCTCTCACGTCTGCAGATGAATAACTCTCTATACACACACAGGGTCCTCTCAGCATGGTCAGTGAATAATAACAAAATGATTGCTTCTTATATACCCCGACACACACACACGTCACACATTTCCACATTGGGGAATCCCGACCCCACAACTTCAACAACTCTAAACATAGCCTCTGGGAGCAAGTAGATTAAGGCCAAGCAGGGTGTGATCGACAACCCTGATTTAGGAAACAAATGTGTGTCTGTCTCTGTGTGTGTGTGTGTGTGTGTGTGTGTGTGTGTGCGTGTGTGCGTGTGTGTGCGTGCGTGTGTGTGCGTGCGTGCGTGCGTACGTGCGTGCGTGCGTGTCTTAAATGTCTCCTTGTTATCAGCCTACCAGAATAGACTGTAATTAAAGCCTTTGCCATAAACCTAATGCTTTATAAACTTCCCCTGCAGAAAGACAATAAACTCCAACAGTGATTAACTGCTCTTTTTGATGACAATATACTGTATTTTACTACACCTTTCATTATGACAGTATATCAACAACAGGTTTTTAATTCAGCGATATCAACAATGTGAATATTTTACCTCTATTTGAAATTGTACAAAATGACATTAATAATGATAATACTGCAATACAAGTCTCTGTAAATGATTTGTACCGTGTTACAGACATGCATACAAATCACTGGCTGGATTTCAGCCCAGGGGTTATTTCCTTTAAACACTCAGTGAATATCAGAGAGACAAGCTTTTCATCAAAGAAACATTATTCCACCATCATGTAGAGAAAATGAGAAGGTTAGATCAACACCATTGTAATGGCTTGATCAACTGCTTCTTAAAGTCACTCATTTATTTAAAATATCTCTTACTTGAATTCTTCGCACCATATTCCTCCTTAGCTCATAAAGGGAGAGAGACGCGCACACACACAGGCACAATCATACGCACGCACACACACACACACACACACTCATAGCTCCTAGAGAGAAGAGACAGACAGACGCCATATCATATGTACACTGAGGTTAATCTCTTCAGACTAAACACACACCAACTGTGGTATGCCTTTAGCTAACCCACACACACAGCCCCCGACCTCACCAGCCCCAGACTATCTATAGAAACACAAGGAAGGCTATGTTCTCCAGTCCTGTTCGTGAGTCGACTCGCTAATATAGTTTGTACAAATATTTACAGCCTGGGGGATTAAATACATTTTGCCCCCGGTAACATTGTGAGCGATAAGCTATAGCATCACCATCCCATGAATGCCAATTCTGGACATTGGCATAGAGCCATACGCCTATAGGAAGGAGCTGATGATACGAGGCGGGGGTTCTTCACTTTTATTTCTGTCTTTCATTCATCTGTGGTAGGTAGCCTAGTGGTTAGAGCCTTGGGCCAGTAACCGAAAGGTTGCTTGATCAAATCCCCAAGTTGACAAGGTAAAAAGCTGTCGTTCTGCCCCTGAACAAGGCAGTTAACCCACTGTTCCTAGGCTGTCGTTGTTAATAAGAATTAGTTCCTAACTGACTTGCCTGGTTATATACCATTTTAAAAATCAAGTCAAGCCATTGTGTCAGACTGTGCTCTCCTGCAGCTTTGTGGCTGTAGTCATCAAATTAATACCTTTTAGCTTTCATTTGACATTTTTGTATTTCTTTGTGGATTGCATAGTACTTTTTTTGTGGATTGATAGTACTTATGTCAGGATAATGAACATGTGAAGTGATGATTTTGGAGAGGGACATAATGAGAGTGGAGAGATTTTGAGTTTTAAATTAGTCAAAAAGTGGATGGATGGATGGATGGAGGGGGAGGCCCAGGTGTTTGAGAGCTGTTTTGTGAATGAGAGATGGATGGGTATAGCATGGCAGAGGTATGAGTGGAGGACAAGGAGGGGTGGGGAGGAAGATGAAGGACACGTAGATAACATTAGAGAGAGAGAGAGAGTCGCGGCATGGAGCAGAGATGAAGGGATAGAACAGGGGTGTGTGGGTACTCGAGGGGGTTGGATTAGAGATGGGAGGATGACAGAGGGAGGAGTGTGAAAGGTCTCATTCCGAGGTGATAATCCCTCATCACTCAATCCGCGACTCATTATCATTCTCACCTGTTGTGTCAGAAGACAGCCTCCCATGCCTGTCTCACACACACACACATCATAGACACACAGAGACACGTGCATACACACACATCTCATGGACAAACACACACACACACACTCCTTTTCCGCTCCATACCTTTCTCCTCTCTTTCCCTGGATCAGCTTTCATTAGCCCGGTCTGCAACTCAACACCTAGATTTCACGACAACTATGATTCCCCCGCCCCTTTACGTTTCTCCAAGTAGCTCAGCCTCTTGTCTTTTCTCTGAGCCTGCCATGTTGCATTAACTTCCCTTCAATGTAATGTATATGCTCTGGAGAAAAAACAATAGAATGTGTTGACGTCGCTAACCTGCTAGTTCTAGCTATTGTACAGTATGCTCGCATGCTAATGCTAACATGTCCGCCCTACAGCCTCATGCTAATGCTAATATTGCTTTTCTATCCTCCTGTTAATGTTAACATATCATCTATATTTTATTTTATTTAACCTTTATTTTTACTAGGCAAGTCAGTTAAGGAGAAATTCTTATTTACAATGACGGCCTACCGGGGAACAGTGGGTTAACTGCCTTGTTCAGGGGCAGAACGGCAGATTTATACCTTGTCAGCTCGGGGATTCAATGCTAACACTAACATTAGCGTGTTTCGGACATCAATGCTAATATAGTTTATTTATGGCCTCATGCTAATACTAACAAACTGTTTATTCTCTATGGCCTTGTGCTAACGCTTACATAGCTTATATATGTCAACAGGCTAACGCTAATATTATTGTCTCTATGGCCACATGCTTATGTTAGCGTCTCTCTCCTCAACCCGTTGTTGGAGAGCTCTGGAGATGTGGAAGGAGATATGGGGGGATTAGCATAGTAATGCTGCACAGCGTCACGCCACCTCCAGTCAATTAACAATGGTGGTCCCCGCCACATGCATGCCTTTGCTCTCGCAGTCACTCTACAAGTCCATTATGCCAAAGGAAACTGGTTATGGCTGGCCCACTATCAGCACTGAGAAACCCTTTTGGCCCCGTAGTG
>NC_088406.1:68650423-68680423 GCF_034236695.1 Oncorhynchus nerka | reverse complement strand
GTTAGTTTCTACTAACTGTCTACTTCATTTGCTACTGTAGCTGTTACTTTGCTTGTGTTTTAAACTGGAACCTGGTCCCAGATCTGTTTATGCGAATTTACCAAATAATGGCCATTATATAGGAGTTGGCTATATAGCACAGACAGATCTGGGACCAGGCTAGAACTTAGTAGCCGATGTAGTTCCATTCAATCTCCTACTTTGTCTAGTCTCCATTCTCACCCTCCTTCTCCCTCTCTCTTTATTTCTCTCTCTCCTCTCCTCTTCTCCAGGCACTTCCTCTTCAAGACAGGCACCGGCACGACCCCTCTGTTCAGCACGGCTACTCCAGGCTACACCATGGCAACGGGCTCCGTCTACTCGCCGCCCACACGGCCACTACCCAGAAACACCCTCTCCCGCTCCGCCTTCAAGTTCAAGAAGTCCTCCAAGTACTGCTCCTGGAGATGCACTGCTCTCAGCGCCGTGGGACTGTCCGTCCTGCTGTCTGTCCTGCTCTGCTATTGCATAGGTAGGATAGTACTGCTACAGTGTATGCACCTACACACACACTCACTCTGTAGTGGATACCTTATACAGATGTAGGACGTTAATTTTCCTGAATGCAGACGAGCTACACGATTGACATAAATTCACCGAAAACCGACACTAACACGTGGTTACATTAACAGTATTGCACTTTTCATGTAGCCTTTTTCAATCAAAATGGACTAAATGTAAAAATCCTGTTGCTGTAGGATTATTTTGCTGCGACAATACTGGTCAAATTAAGATCGAACATATTTACAGTTGAAGTCGGAAGTTAACATACACCTTCACAATTCCTGACATTTAATCCTAGTAAAAATGCCCTGTCTTAGGTCAGTTCAAATCACCACTTTATTTTAAGAATGTGAAATGTCAGAATAATAATAGAGAGAATAATTTATTTCAGCTTTTATTTCTTTCATCACATTCCCAGTGGGTCAGAAGTTTACATACACTGAATTTGTATTTGGTAGCATTGCCTTTAAATTGTTTAAATTGGGTCAAACGTTTTGGGTAGCCTTCCACAAGATCCCCCAAAATGAGTTGGGTGAATTTTGGACCATTCCTCCTGACAGAGCTGGTGTAACGGAGTCAGGTTTGTAGGCCTCCTTGCTCGCACACGCTTTTTCAGTTCTGCCCACAAATGTTATATAGGATTGAGGTCAGGGCTTTGTGATGGCCACTCTAATACCTTGACTTTGTTGTCCTTAAGTCATTTTGCAACACCTTTGGAAGTATGTTTGGGGTCATTGTCCATTTGGAAGACCCATTTGCGACCAAGCTTTAACTTCCTGACTGATGTCTTGAGATGGTTGCTTCAATATATCCACATCATTTTCCAACTCATGTTGCGATCTATTTTGTGAAGTGCACCAGTCCCTCCTGCAGCAAAGCACCACCACAACATCAGACCAGAGGACATTTCTCCAAAAAGTATGATCTTTGTCCCCATGTGCAGTTGCAAAACGTAGTCTGGCTTTTTTATGGTGGTTTTAGAGAAGTGGCTCCTTCCTTGCTCAGCGGCCTTTCAGGTAATGTCGACATAGGACTCATTTTACTGTGGATATAGATACTTTTGTACCCGTTTCCTCCAGCATCTTCACAGGGTCCTTTGCTGTTGTTCTGGGATAGATTTGCACTTTTTGCACCAAAGTGCGTTCATCTCCAGTTGACAGAACGCGTCTCCTTCCTGAGCAGTATGACGGCTACGTGGTCCCATAGTGTTTATACTTGCATACTATTGTTTGTACAGATGAATGTGGTACCTTTATGTGTTTGTAAATTGCTCCCAAGGATGAACCAGACTTGAGGAGGTCTTGGCTGATTTCTTTTGAATTTCCCATGATGTCAATCAAAGAGGCACTGAGTTTGAAGGTAGGCCTTGCAATACATCCACAGGTACACCTCCAATTGACTCAAATGATGTCAATTAGCCTATCAGAAGCTTCTAAAGCCATGAAATAATTTTCTGGAATTTTCCAAGCTGTTTAAAGGCACAATCAACTTAGTGTATGTAAACTTCTGACACACTGGAATTGTGATACAGTGAATTATAAGTAAAATAATCTGTCTGAAACAATTGTTGGAAAAATTACTTGTGTCATGCACAAAGTAGATGTCCTAACCGACTTGCCAAAACTATAAAAAACTAGACATTCGTGGAGTTGTTTTAATGTCTCCAACCTAAGTGTATGTTAACTTCCGACTTCAACTGTAGGTAACCGTTGGATCAGCTGTGAAAGTAAATTGGGTAACCATTCAGTAACCATCGCACACTGTAAGGTTACCTCAGGTGACAAACTCCAATGTTTTAAAACCACACACCCCCCAAATCTAGCATCTACCACATGAAACGGGTACATAAGGTTCAGACAAAGCAGTAACCAACCACAGCTGTCTATCGCTAAGGCCCCAGGGCTCTTCCGCTTTGCTTTAGTTTACATTCCTTCCACAGCGCTGTAAATGCCAATCTGATAGTGATAGCATTTCCTATCAATGACATTGGACACATGCTCAGCCTTAAACAAGCACAGTGATTGCTCAGCCTTTGATTATAAACCCTGAATAGTTTCAGTTTCCAGCTGGCGCGGAGGAGTATTGTTGACACACACGCACACACACACACACACGCACAGGAGTGTGTTGCCAAAGTACCCCGATGCCTCTATCCAGTTGTTGTGACTAGCTGTGATAGATAGCAAATGCCACAGCTATTGCTCATAGAGAATGTGTGTGTGTGTGTTTGCGTGTGTGTGTGTGTGAGAGAGAGATCTGATTGTATTAGTATTCACCATGCACATTCAGCTATAGCGGGAAGGAACTCTCTGCCCCCTCATCCACTCTGTTGGATCTCTGCTGTAGAGACAAATCACATGTTGTTTATCACAGGATTCATAAACAACAGCTGTAGGCTAACAGTGAAATGCTCACTTACAGGCCCTTCTCAACAATGTAGAGAGAAATCAAATAGAGAAATAATAGGAAGTTAAACACGTGATAACACAGGTAATAATACATACACGATGAGTAATGATAACTACACTGGGCAGCAGTACTGAGTGGATGTGCAGGGGTACGAGGTCATTGAGGTAGATGAGTAATGATAACTACACTGGGCAGCAGTACTGAGTGGATGTGCAGGGGTACGAGGTCATTGAGGTAGATGAGTAATGATAACTACACTGGGCAGCAGTACTGAGTGGATGTGCAGGGGTACGAGGTCATTGAGGTAGATGAGTAATGATAACTACACTGGGCAGCAGTACTGAGTGGATGTGCAGGGGTACGAGGTCATTGAGGTAGATGAGTAATGATAACTACACTGGGCAGCAGTACTGAGTGGATGTGCAGGGGTACGAGGTCATTGAGGTAGATGAGTAATGATAACTACACTGGGCAGCAGTACTGAGTGGATGTGCAGGGTACGAGGTCATTGAGGTAGATGAGTAATGATAACTACACTGGGCAGCAGTACTGAGTGGATGTGCAGGGGTACGAGGTCATTGAGGTAGATGAGTAATGATAACTACACTGGGCAGCAGTACTGAGTGGATGTGCAGGGGTACGAGGTCATTGAGGTAGATGTGTATGTACATAACTACACTGGGCATCAGTACTGAGTGGATGTGCAGGGTTACGAGGTCATTGAGGTAGATGTGTATGTACATAACTACACTGGGCAGCAGTACTGAGTGGATGTGCAGGGGTACGAGGTCATTGAGGTAGATGTGTATGTACATAACTACACTGGGCAGCAGTACTGAGTGGATGTGCAGGGGTACGAGGTCATTGAGGTAGATGTGTATGTACATAACTACACTGGGCAGCAGTACTGAGTGGATGTGCAGGGGTACGAGGTCATTGAGGTAGATGTGTATGTACATAACTACACTGGGCAGCAGTACTGAGTGGATGTGCAGGGTTACGAGGTCATTGAGGTAGATGTGTATGTACATAACTACACTGGGCAGCAGTACTGAGTGGATGTGCAGGGTTACGAGGTCATTGAGGTAGATGTGTATGTACATAACTACACTGGGCAGCAGTACTGAGTGGATGTGCAGGGTTACGAGGTCATTGAGGTAGATGTGTATGTACATAACTACACTGGGCAGCAGTACTGAGTGGATGTGCAGGGGTACGAGGTCATTGAGGTAGATGTGTATGTACATAACTACACTGGGCAGCAGTACTGAGTGGATGTGCAGGGGTACGAGGTCATTGAGGTAGATGTGTATGTACATAACTACACTGGGCAGCAGTACTGAGTGGATGTGCAGGGGTACGAGGTCATTGAGGTAGATGTGTATGTACATAACTACACTGGGCAGCAGTACTGAGTGGATGTGCAGGGGTACGAGGTCATTGAGGTAGATGTGTATGTAAATAACTACACTGGGCAGCAGTACTGAGTGGATGTGCAGGGTTACGAGGTCATTGAGGTAGATGTGTATGTACATAACTACACTGGGCAGCAGTACTGAGTGGATGTGCAGGGTTACGAGGTCATTGAGGTAGATGTGTATGTACATAACTACACTGGGCAGCAGTACTGAGTGGATGTGCAGGGGTACGAGGTCATTGAGGTAGATGTGTATGTACATAACTACACTGGGCAGCAGTACTGAGTGGATGTGCAGGGGTACGAGGTCATTGAGGTAGATGTGTATGTACATAACTACACTGGGCAGCAGTACTGAGTGGATGTGCAGGGGTACGAGGTCATTGAGGTAGATGTGTATGTACATAACTACACTGGGCAGCAGTACTGAGTGGATGTGCAGGGTTACGAGGTCATTGAGGTAGATGTGTATGTACATAACTACACTGGGCAGCAGTACTGAGTGGATGTGCAGGGTTACGAGGTCATTGAGGTAGATGTGTATGTACATAACTACACTGGGCAGCAGTACTGAGTGGATGTGCAGGGTTACGAGGTCATTGAGGTAGATGTGTATGTACATAACTACACTGGGCAGCAGTACTGAGTGGATGTGCAGGGGTACGAGGTCATTGAGGTAGATGTGTATGTACATAACTACACTGGGCAGCAGTACTGAGTGGATGTGCAGGGGTACGAGGTCATTGAGGTAGATGTGTATGTACATAACTACACTGGGCAGCAGTACTGAGTGGATGTGCAGGGGTACGAGGTCATTGAGGTAGATGTGTATGTACATAACTAGGAATAACGTGACAGATAGTAAATAGTAGCAGCAGCGTATGTGATGAGTAACAAAAAAAGTTAGTGCAGAAAAGGCTAAATGCAGATAGTCTGGGTAGCTATTTAACTATTTAGCAGTCGTATGGCTTGGGGGGGTAGAAGCTGTTCAGGGACATGGTTGGTTCCAGACTTGGTGCATTGATACCACTTGCTGAGGGAGAGAGAAATGGAGGGAAATTAATCATGTTGATTCAGACACACCTGCAAACAATAGACCTGTATTTTTGTGTAGTAACTAGATAACTGGACTCTCTCTCTCTTTCGCCTGCAGGCACACACACACACACACACACAGTGGGTAGGAACAGTAAGCCCAGTTGACCGTTTGTAGTGGTCAGTCCAGACTGATGGATCTAGCCCCGCAGCTGTCCAGAACAGAACAAGAAGCCCTCACACCTCAGTGTGGACTATAGAGCTGTGAGGCGTAGAGACCGACTAGATGGACGCTGCCATGTTATCTGTCTGCTGTCCACTTAGCAGCACTTGAGCAGTACTCCCCCTCTGTCAATACAGCGGCTAATGGGCCTCTGGGCCTGTCCGTCACTCAGATAGGGTGAGGGAGGACACATACTTGCACACACACACACACACACACATATTCACACATACATAAGTGCATGCAGTGCTCTCTCTTTCTTCCCCACACGTATTACGCTCGCAGTACACACACACACATACATACACTAGGACTCACAGAATACAAACCCTTTGCCTCCACATCCGCTATTCTGAACCGCCAGTGATTCCCATAACCTCATCCTCACCAAGGAAGATACATTATTAATATGTCATGCTGCCCAGTAGGCTTGAAAGGAAGGAAGAAAGACCCTGAATGACCTGTTCAGTGCAGCGACAACAACACGTTCTCTTCCTACCAGAAAGCTAATGATGGAATCCAACCCAGCAGGAAATGGTTGCTGTGTCAGTGGGGTGTCAGCGGGCTGTGAGTGTGTGTCCGTGCGTGCAGTGGTGTGCATACACACTCCGCCCCAGCGCCATTCATTCCAACATTTATGTCCCGACCAGAACCACAGTAGGGCGCCTCGCCAACCAAAGCTAAGTTATGGTAAAATATGGAGAGCTAATCTCTACGGCTCCCTGTAGGGGACAATCATTACCATCCACCCTCAGATTGAGTGTCTCTGTAGACTTTTAACTGAATACGTTGGTGGAGAAGGACACTGTTGTCTTTCTACAAACCTCATTATGTGTTTCTGTAGTGAAGGAGAAACACACATGCTTACTCAGCCTCATACGGAGTCAGTCCTGATAATGACGTGAAAGACCCTTAATGAAGAATTCATGAGACCATGAAGACAGTTATGAGGAGATTTGCGACACACACACACTAACACACACAAACTTTACAACACACACACACACACACTCATACTAACTTTAAAAACACACACCTAACACACACTAACTTTGAAACACACACACTAACACACACTAACTTTAAAACACACACACAAACACAAACTAACTTTAAAACACACAAACACACTTAAAGATGAACTCTCTAACTTGTGTATAATTTCAGCCAGTAGTTTTGAAAGTCGTGCTCACGAGCCTAAAGTGTACTACGTCATCCAATTATGTGCGATATGTTACAAATTTTGCAATTTGTATGATATATTACAAGTTACATTTGTTGTGCTTAAGATCCCGGAGTGCATCTTTTATTTGACTAACTTATTTCAAGCATGTTCTAATATTTCATGGCTCAACTTTATGGCACGATAATGAAAGCTTTTACACACACACACACACACACACACACACACACACACACACACACACACACACACACACACAAAAACCAACCATGCTTGTATGGTACTTCGGCAAAAAGGACTATGACTTTCCTGTCTCCAAATGCTGGTTGCTTTAAAGTTGAGGGGGACCAATAGACAGTGCCAATAGACAGTATAAAGATCGTACTTTTTGGAGAAATGTCCTCTGGTCATAATGACCATCGTTATGTTTGGAGGAAAAAGGGGGAGGCTTGTAAGCCGAAGAATACCATCCCAACTGTGAAGCATGGGGGTGGCAGCATCATGTTGTGGGGGTGCTTTGCTGCAGGAGGGACTGGTGCACTTCACAAAATAGATGGCATCATGAGGTAGGAAAGTGATGTGGATACAGTGGGGCAAAAAAAGTATTTAGTCAACCACCAATTGTGAAAGTTCTCCCAACTAAAAAGGTGAGAGAGGCCTGTAATTTTCATCATAGGTACACTTCAACTATGACAGACAAAATGAGGGAAAAAAATCCAGAAAATCACATTGTAGGATTTTTTAATGAATTTATTTGCAAATTATGGACGCGGCTGGGGATGCCGTCTGGGCCTGCAGCCTTGCGAGGGTTAACACGTTTAAATGTTTTACTCACGTCGGCTGCAGTGAAGGAGAGTCCACAGGTTTTGGTAGCGGGCCGTGTCAGTGGCACTGTATTGTCCTCAAAGCAGGCAAAGAAGTTGTTTAGTCTGTCTGGGACCAAGACATCCTGGTCCGCGACAAGGCTGGTTTTCTTTTTGTAATCCGTGATTGACTGTAGACCCTGCCACATACCTCTTGTGTCTGAGCCGTTTAATTGTGACTCTACTTTGTCTCTATACTGACGCTTAGCTTGTTTGATTGCCTTGCGGAGGGAATAGCTACACTGTTTGTATTCGGTCATGTTTCCGGTCACCTTGCCCTGGTTAAAAGCAGTGGTTCACGCTTTCAGTTTCGCTCGAATGCTGCCATCAATCCACGGTTTCTGGTTTGGGAATGTTATAATAGTTGCTGTGGGTACGACATCGCCGATGCACTTGCTAATAAACTCACTCACCGAATCAGTGTATTCGTCAATGTTGTTGTTTGACGCAGTGCGGAACATATCCCAATCCACGTGATCGAAGAAATCTTGAAGCGTGGAATCAGATTGGTCAGACCTGAGTGCGGGAGCTTCCTGTTTTAGTCTCTGTCTATAGGCTGGGAGCAACAAAATGGAGTCGCGGTCAGCTTTTCCAAAGGGAGGGCGGGGGAGGGCCTTTAAAGTTAGAATAACAATGATCCAGGGTTTTACCAGGATTTTCACATTCTTAAAATAAAGTGGTGATCCTAACTGACCTTAGACAGGTAATTTTTTACTAGGATTAAATGTAAGGAACTGGGAAAAACTGAGTTTAATGTATTTGGCTGAGGTGTATGTAAACTGTATATAGTGCACTGCTTTTGACCAGGGCCCAATGTCGTGCACTATGTAGGGGGATTTTTCTTATCTCTATATGAACGTGCTTTCACGTCTTTCTCTATATCTCTCTAATTCTCTAACACTATATTTCTCCATCTCCCTCCCTCCCTCCCTCTCCATCCCTCCATCCATCCCTCCCTCCCCCTCTCTCTCTCTCTCGCTCTACATCTCTCTCACACTCTCCCCATCCCTCTCTGCCAACCTGCTCTTAATTATTGAATACCCCACTTGGATGGATGGAGAGGGTCGATGGTAGATAGGCCAACACACACACACACACACACACACACACACACACACACACACACGTATTACGCCCATCCCTTTGTTATACAGTGCTACTGTAGGTGAAGGGATGTTTGGGGTTAACACCTCAGACTGGAGATGCCAAATATATAGTAAGGGTCTTGTTCTGAACACTTTTCCTTTCCCACTTCTCTCTATCTTCTCTCTCTCTCTCTCTCTCTCTCTCTCTCTCTCTCTCTCTCTCTCTCTCTCTCTCTCTCTCTGTCTCTCTCTCTCTCTCTCTCTCGATCTCTCTCTCTCTCTCTCATTTTTTTTTCTTGTTCTGAACACTTTCCACCCCTCCTCTCTCTCTCTCTCTCTCTCTCTCATCCCTCTCTCTCTCCCCCCTTTTCTCACTCTCTCTTTCTATCTTTCTCCCCCCACTTTCTGAAAACACTCTCATCCTCCCCAGCCACCCATAAATACTTTGCGTTGCTTTTCACATGTACAGAGGAACACTTTCATACACATTAGGAAAGAAATCACGTTTACTGGTTATGTCATCAGTTGTGTAACTGGGAAATGGGGGAGAAATGCATGACTTCTTCCTATCATGGCCTACTTTTAAATTCAACATTTAGATGCTCAACTATTTTAAGCAAGGAGTGAGTGCCTATTTCGCGCTTTGTTTCACCTTTGTTCTTTATTTCTCACTGACTAGGAAAGTTCATTGTTGTATGTTTGTTTATCAAATAATTATTTGATCGTGTTCAAATATTTTACTGGGCTGTGTTGCTTTGGGGATACTTTATTTTCGGGTGAAAAACAAATTCAGGACTGACAACAACAGAAATGCATGAAGAGTGCAAAAAGAGCAGAGAAAAGGAGGACAGCAACACAGTGTGCTTCAAACACTGAGAATGGACCAATCACAACTGGGTATGATTTGTGAAAAGTGTGGAAATCAATAGTGGCCTTGAACCACCCTGGAGAAGTTGACATGATTGTTGTTGTTGTGGTTTTGGTTGTTGTTGTTGTGGTTTTGGTTGTTGTTGTTGTGGTTTTGGTTGTTGTGGTTTTGGTTGTTGTTGTTGTGGTTTTGGTTGTTGTTGTTGTGGTTTTGGTTGTTGTTGTTGTGGTTTTGGTTGTTGTTGTTGTGGTTTTGGTTGTTGTTGTTGTGGTTTTGGTTGTGGTTGTTTGAGAGTGTAAGGAACATGGCCGAGGGACGAGCGGTTGATAACAAATAAAGCAGACCAACACACGCACGCGCACACACACAGGTACAGATAACCTTATCTGTGTGTGAGTGTGTCTATGCACGTGTGTGTGCCAACCCCCACCTGTCTCTCCCTCACACTCCAGCTATCCTTATCTCCCATTCAGTCTTCACTATCTTCACCTGGGGCCATGTAGACCCATCTGCTACAACACACAGCACACACACCCCACCAAAAACAGATACATACATACACCCCACCAAAAACAGATACACACATACACCCCACCAAAAGCAGACACACACACCCCACCAAAAACAGATACACACATACACCCCACCAAAAACAGGTACACACACACCCCAACAAAAACAGGTACACACACACACCCCAACAAAAACAGGTACACACACACCCCAACAAAAACAGGTACACACACACCCCAACAAAAACAGGTACACACACACCCCAACAAAAACAGGTACACACACACACACACACACCCCAACAAAAACAGGTACATACACACCCCAACAAAAACAGGTACACACACACCCCAACAAAAACAGGTACACACACCCCAACAAAAACAGGTACACACATACACCCCACCAAAAGCAGATACACACACCCCACCAAAAACAGATACATACACACCCCAACAAAAACAGGTACACACACACCCCAACAAAAACAGGTACACACACACCCCAACAAAAACAGGTACACACACACCCCAACAAAAACAGGTACACACACACCCCAACAAAAACAGGTACACACACCCCAACAAAAACAGGTACACACATACACCCCACCAAAAGCAGATACACACACCCCACCAAAAACAGATACACACATACACCCCACCAAAAACAGGTACATACACACCCCAACAAAAACAGGTACACACACACCCCAGCAAAAACAGGTACACACACACCCCAACAAAAACAGGTACACACACACCCCAACAAAAACAGGTACACACACACCCCAACAAAAACAGGTACACACACACACCCCAACAAAAACAGGTACACACACACACACACCCCAACAAAAACAGGTACAGACACACACACACCTCAACAAAAACAGGTACAGACACACACTCACACCCCAACAAAAACAGGTACACACACACACACACACCCCAACAAAAACAGGTACACACACACACACACCCCAACAAAAACAGGTACACACACACACACACCCCAACAAAAACAGGTACACACACACACACATCCCAACAAAAACAGGTACACACACACACACACCCCAACAAAAACAGGTACACACACACACACACACCCCAACAAAAACAGGTACACACACACACCCCAACAAAAACAGGTACACACACACACCCCCCAACAAAAACAGGTACACACACACACACACACCCCAACAAAAACAGGTACACACACACACACATGCTTTTCTCCAGCGGAAAAAAACTGGGCAAAATCTCAATGGGCTCTTCTCCCGGTGTAGCCGTGTGCACCGTTAACAAATCTCCCATCTCTCCAGAGTTTTGGGAAGAATTCTCCCGCCTGATTTCTCATTCATAGAATTCCGGTCCTGGAAATAATTCCGGAATCATCCAGAAAACACTGACATCCCCATATTTCCCCTGCTTTGGATGCATTAGACTGAAACCTTGGTTAGGATGGATAGAAAAATCCAGAATGATATTACAACTGACATGCAACAGTAGACTTGTATTTCTGGGGGTGGATTTGCATCCATTTTGCACAGATTTTGTACAGATATGTGAACTATCATTAGTGAAGTAATGACATTCTGTATTACATTTGGAAAGCAAAGTGAATGAACGTGTAGACGGATGCCTAATGGTTGTCTTTCTAATGAAAGTGCTGCTAAATGAGAGCTCCACCAGCCTCGTGACTTCCTCTCAGTCTGAAAAGGTTGACCTTTTAGCAAATAGAAATGCTTTGAAGACTCCAATATCCATCCACGTCCACACCTGTCTCTCTTTGTCCGGCTGGTTCTCCAATGCTTCCCTTGCTCTCGATCTATATGCCTTCTCTCTCCCCCTCTCTCGCTCTCAGAGGTCCAGAGACTGGTGTTTGATTCAAGCTCGAAGGGGTTTGATGCTGTTTTGGCGAACCTAGCTCAGAGATGGATATCTCAACATTGTTTAACAGTTGTCTCGTGGTTGTGTAAAGGTTGTCTGAGGGCCTCCCAGCATGCTCCACTCTGGCAGCACTTGGTGTCGATCCGCCAACTTTTCTCCCATGACCCTCTGGTCCTGCCAACCGCAGGAGGCCCTCCCCAGCACCACACCTCTCTAATTTAATGAGAGAGAGAGAGAGAGAGCGAGCGAGAGAGAAGGCTTGGTTGAAACTGTGGGGGACTCTGGTTGAAAACACTCTGGCCTCCGGGCCCAATGCTAGAGGATTCCCTCAGCTTACCCTACACATTCTCCCTCTTCTCTCTACCTCTCGTCTTCCCCTCACTCTCTCTACCTCTCTCTCTCTCTCTCTCCACCATTTGACCTCTCTGTCCCTTACTCTCCTTCGCTCTCACTTCCATTCCCTCCAGCTATAATGTCTAGATATCCTACAACCAGCTAACACACACACAAATACACACACTTATACAGAACACACATACTCCCCACCACACAGCCAGTATACACCAACATCCCCTACTTTTATAATGATTTATAGGTGGTTGTGAGTGTGTGTTCAGGTAGAAAACCACAGGGGTCTGTGTGCACTACTAAACTCCCCTCATTAGAGCTAGAGTGTGCAGCCAGGCAGGCTTATTACTCACACAGGACACACACTGACATGTGTGTGTGTGTGTGTGTGTGTGCGTGCGTGCGTGCGTGCACTAAACAGTCATTCTCACCAGACTTACTACTGGTCCTCCAGTACTGTCTGAGTCACAGTCCTCAGGCCTCCATCATGTCTGGCTCCTACTAAAGCCCTCGGCAGTCATGACAGCTCCAGACGGCGCTGAAACAGTGTTAAAAACTAGAAACTGGCTCATCTCGCGTGTCTCCTCACTTTTAGTGTGGCTTCTCGCAGAAGCACTCAGAGAGAGAGCGAAATGGAGAGGAGGGGGGAGAGAGAGGGAAAGAGAGAGAAAGGTGTGGGATTGAATTATATCCAGCCAGAGGGCCGTCTTGATGTTAACGCTCTAAACTGCGTGGCTCCATCTCTCCAGCTCCCTCCCTCCATCTCTCTCTCCTCTCAGGGCCTAGGTTAGCATATTGGATTTTTCAAACAACAATACCTGCTCTTATTTTGACAGATTCATATTTTGACAGATTATCTTTCTACAACTCCCAACTCACCTCCTACACCCACACACAGGTTCAGATATATACACACCCTGAAGGGTCCGGCCAATCCGAGAGCTTGTTAGAACCCAAACCATAATCGATGGAGGGATATTTCTCCTGTTGTCTTTTTATCTGATAAAGTTCGATGAGGCATCCTATCTCTGACTCGCTGCTAGGTAATCTGTCTTTATGGTGTGTGTGTGTGTGTGTGTGTGTGTGTGTGTGTGTGTGTGTGTGTGTGTGTGTGTGTGTGTGTGTGTGTGTGTGTGTGTGTGTGTTGTTGAGCCCTCGACCACTGAGAGTAACAAGTCTTTTCTCTCTCTCTCCCCCTATTGTAGCCATGCATCTGTTTGGTCTGAACTGGCAGATGCAGGAGACAGAGGGCTACACCTTTGAGAACGGTCAGGGGAAGTCAGACACCACACCCAACACCATCACCGCACTGTCTGCTGATAACGGTAAGGAGGCTAGAACACACACACATCGACCGACTCATTGGGCCCTGTGTGCATAGTGGCCAGAGGCTTTAAGTCCCAGTATTAGAAGAGAGGGCAGTGATCTGACCACATAGTAACACAGTGTTTAACCACACTGACAAGGTTATACTGTACCTCTCACACTGGACATAGTCATTTACAGAAGTTCTTATCCAGAGCAATTTACAGGAGCTATTAGGGTTAAGTGCCTTGCTCAAGAACACAGTGACAGATTTTTCAACTATTCTGCTTCGGGGTTTGAACTAGCAACCTTTTGGCTCTTTACCGATAGGCTACCTGCCACCCTATAGCTCTTTCTTTTTTATATACCCCATTTTTTCTCCCCAATTTTGTGTTATTCAATTGGTAGTTACAGTCTTGTTTCATCCGGAGAGGCAAAAGTCGAGAGCCATGCGTCCTCCGAAACACAATCCAACCAAGCCGCACTGCTTCTTGACACAATGCCCGCTTAACCTGGAAGCCAGCCGCACCAATGTGCAACACCATACACCTGGCGACCGTGTCAGCGTGCACTGCGCCCGGCCCGCCACAGGAGTCTCTAGTGCACGATGGGACAAGGACGTCCCTGCCGGCCAAACCCTCCCCTAACCTGGACGATGCTGGGCCAATGGTGCGCCGCTCCATGGGTCTCCCGGTCGCGACCGGCTGCGACAGAGCCTGGACTCGAACCCAACTCTAGTGGCACAGTGCCTTAGACCACTGCACCACTCGGGAGGCCCTTATAGCTCTTTCTTTTAGTGCTGTTTTTGTGGTGGCTGTGTAGGTGAGCTTGTGTCTATGGAGAAACCCAAGGAGAATGCATAGTCAGTGGGATAAACCCCCTCTCACACATGCATTAAGCCTGCTCTGATTTATTCACTAAACATTGCACTTAGCTTTCTCCTAGAGAAAGAGCTTCCTAAAGTGTGAATGTCCTCAGATTGCTTTGTCCTCAGATAGTGTTTTGAAGACTCTACCCACACACACACACACACACCCTGCCATCATTCATCCAGGCCCATTATCCAGAGGCATAGCCCAGCCACCAGCCAAATGGTGCGTGTATGTATGTGTGTGCGCGTGTGTGAAGACTACCAGCCGGGTCACACTCCCACTGAACACCTCATAATGCAGTCACTCTATCAAACTCTATTTGCCACTGACCTCCAGACACACACTGTATCCTCATCGGACACACACTACAGCTCTAATAACACACACACACACTTTTTGTAGCTGTCTTACACAGCAATGTTTCTCTTTATCGATCCCTTTCTCACACCAACACACATACACCTTTGTAACACTCACACACACTCACACACACCTTTTCCATGTCCACTATCACTCTGAATCCCCCGTGGAGAGGAGAGGGGATGGTAGTACTGCAGGTATTTGAGGTAGTACAGACTCTGTGTTGGTCTCTGTAGGCTGAGGTGAGACAGAGTGGCTTTTTCTGGAAGTGGACTGACCTTACAAACTAAGTCTATGTCTGGGCAGCAGAGAGCTGACTAGAGCAGGGTTTCTTAAACTATGGGTCGGGACCCAAAGTGGGACCTGGGCATTTGAGAGGTGGGGTCGCGAGTTATGAGAATACATCTATAATCACACACTTTTTCTTCTTAATTTGGGTCGAGTGTAGGTTCAAATTAGCATAGTAGAGATTAAATAAATTCATGACACTGGGCCATCGTACTGCAGAGAGCTGAGGAGAGAATGGACTAGCATGAGCCCCAGTACTTCCACCACTGTCTCATCTCCCACTGTGAGACCGGCTTAGAATGCATCCCAAATGGCACTATGTTCCCTATTTAGTGCACTACCTTTAGTCCAAAGTAGTGCACTATATAGGGAGTAGGGTGCCATTTGAGATCTGCTTCTTGTGCCGGTGATTTGATGGGTGTCCGTGCGTCCCCGTGTGCTCCTGTTCCCTCCCGTGCTTGTGTCCCCGTACAGGGGAGGGTAGAGTCGTTCTCCTCCCCCTCCTAACCTTCGCTGACACAATTAGGTTGACACTTGTTCAGTTCTGCGAGCAGGCCGTCTCTCTCTCTTTTATTCTCTCTCCCTCTTTTTCTCTCTCTCTTTCTCTCTCCATCTTGTCTCTTCCACTCACCATGTCCCTCCAAACATCCCTCTCCTCTCTCCATCATGTCTCTTCCACTCACCATGTCCCTCCAAACATCCCTCTCCTCTCTCCATCATGTCTCTTCCACTCACCATGTCCCTCCAAACATCCCTCTCCTCTCTCCATCATGTCTCTTCCACTCACCATGTCCCTCCAAACATCCCTCTCCTCTCTCCACCATGTCTCTTCCACTCACCATGTCCCTCCAAACATCCCTCTCCTCTCTCCATAATGTCTCTTCCACTCACCATGTCCCTCCAAACATCCCTAACAGTGACCGTCACCACCATTCAGACAACATTCAGACAGACAGATCTCTAACTGAGGTGAACTGAGAGTCTAAAAGCCACTGTGGAGGAGGAGGAAGAGGAGTGGTCATGCTAACATGATAGTATTTACATTAACGTGAGGAAGTAATGAACGCTCTCAATCTAATGAGCTCTTCCAGCCCTCATCATAACCGGCTAATTAACACCGCCATGCCGCCACTCAGCACATCACTTCTAATCAATACAAAATCCCTCCCTCCTCCTTTCTCTCCTCCTTCAACTAACCTTGGCCTCCTATCTCTCTACCTCTTCCTCTCTCTGTGTGAGCCGGAGACATCAACGGTCTGCAGTGACAGCCTATGGCTTTGTTCACTGATGTGAATGAATGGACTACCACAAATAGACATGTGCACACACACACACACGCTCACACACACACACACACACACACACACACACACACACAGTGTTAGAGAAGTAAAGTGCATCTAAACATACATGCACACATTGATAAATATATGCTGACTCTCCCTTCACACTCGTCTCAGTGAGTGAGTGTGTGTGTGTGTCTGTTAGTGATGCGCGGGTCAGCTGTTTGTTGACCCGCACCCACCAGCAATTGCTAATAACCCGTCTGCACCCGCCCGACTATCTGTGATAAATAGGAGGCCTGCACCCGACCCTAACCCGCTAATATACAATATGTACTGAACACTTTTGTCCTTTTTGCCTCAGTGGATCGTCGTTAACTTTTTCTGCCCAAGTTCCCAATAACATTTGGCTATCGGCGTATATTTGGCACTCGTACAGTTAGGCCGTAAAGCTTAGGTTTACGCCCGAATGCCTGATCAAAATCATGAAAGAAAAACCTCAATGTATCATATAGATATGAATTGCACAAGAATTATCATTACATTTATGGATTTTTTTTTATGGATCATTTTCTCTTTGTCCAACCCGCCCACCACCCACACGCCCTTCATCCACAAAATACACTGCTCAAAAAAATTAAGGGAACACTAAAATAACACATCCTAAATCTGAATGAATGAAATATTCTTATTAAATACTTTTTTCTATACATAGTTGAATGTGCTGACAACAAAATCACACAAAAATTATCAATGGAAATCAAATTTATCAACCCATGGAGGTCTGGATTTGGAGTCACTCAAAATTAAAGTGGAAAACCACACTACAGGCTGATCCAACTTTGATGTAATGTCCTTAAAACAAGTCAAAATGAGGCTCAGTAGTGTGTGTGGCCTCCACGTGCCTGTATGACCTCCCTACAACGCCTGGGCATGCTCCTGATGAGGTGGCAGATGGTCTCCTGAGGGATCTCCTCCCAGACCTGGACTAAAGCATCCGCCAACTCCTGGACAGTCTGTGGTGCAACGTGGCGTTGGTGGATGGAGCGAGACATGATGTCCCAGATGTGCTCAATTGGATTCAGGTCTGGGGAACGGGTCGGGCTAGTCCATAGCATCAATGCCTTCCTCTTGCAGGAACTGCTGACACACTCCAGCCACATGAGGTCTAGCATTGTCTTGCATTAGGAGGAACCCAGGGCCAACCGCACCAGCATATGGTCTCACAAGGGGTCTGAGGATCTCGTCTCGGTACCTAATGGCAGTCCGGCTATCTCTGGCGAGCACATGGAGGACTGTGCGGCCCCGCAAAGAAATGCCACCCCACACCATGACTGACCCACCGCCAAACCGGTCATGCTGGAGGATGTTGCAGGCAGCAGAACGTTCTCCACGGCGTCTCCAGACTCTGTCACGTCTGTCACATGTGCTCAGTGTGAACCTGCTTTCATCTGTGAAGAGCACAGGGCGCCAGTGGCGAATTTGCCAATCTTGGTGTTCTCTGGCAAATGCCAAACGTCCTGCACGGTGTTGGGCTGTAAGCACAACCCCCACCTGTAGACGTTGGGCCCTCATACCACCCTCATGGAGTCTGTTTATGACCGTTTGAGCAGACACATGCACATTTGTGGCCTGCTGGAGGTCATTTTGCAGTGCTCTGGCAGTGCTCCTCCTGCTCCTCCTTTGCACAAAGGCGGAGGTAGCAGTCCTGCTGCTGGGTTGTTGCCCTCCTACGGCCTCCTCCACGTCTCCTGATGTACTGGCCTGTCACCTGGTAGCGCCTCCATGCTCTGGACACTACGCTGACAGACACAGCAAACCTTCTTGCCACAGCTTGCATTGATGTACCATCCTGGATGAGCTGCACTACCTGAGCCACTTGTGTGGGTTGTAGACTCCGTCTCATGCTACCACTAGAGTGAAAGCACCGCCAGCATTCAAAAGTGAACAAAACATCAGCCAGGAAGTATAAGAACTGAGAAGTGGTCTGTGGTCACCACCTGCAGAACCACTCCTTTATTGGGGGTGTCTTGCTAATTGCCTATAATTTCCACCTGTTGTCTATTCCATTTGCACAACAGCATGTGAAATGTATTGTCAATCAGTGTTGCTTCCTAAGTGGAAAGTTTGATTTCACAGAAGTGTGATTGACTTGGAGTTACATTGTGTTGTTTAAGTGTTCCCTTTATTTTTTTGAGCAGTGTATTTCATGAACCTAAACCCACCCTTCATCCACACAATATTTCATGACCCTAAACCCGCCTGCCCCGCGGACACAGGTGTAGGATCTTAGTTTGATCACCCTGTTGCAGGAGAAAATTAAAACTTTACAAGTAATTCAAAAACTTGTAGTGTGTTTGAGGTTTAAAAAGGTTTAAAAATGTCCACTTTGAAATTTCAGACTTGATTTCCCCTTACGAAAAATATATCAACCCCTAAAAAAATCCAGTCCATTAATTATAATCCACATAATAATTCACATTTTCTGTTACTGCAGCATTCCTGCTGTAGCAAACTGGCTCAAATTACATCTGTATAACCGCGGGGACTGCGGGTTATGAGTCAACCCACGCATCTTGTGTGTGTTTGTGTGTGTGTGTGCTTGTGCGTGTGTGCGTGCGTGTCCAGTACCTATCTTTGGACTGCATGTTGTTGTTCACCTCTGTGATTGGCAGGTAACCTAAAAGCACTCTCTCTATAAGAGAGTCTACCCAGGGGGAGGAAGAGTAGGAGAGCAATCGCCTTCGTGCACTCACTCACTCACTCACTCTCACCGATGATTGGAAGTGTTGGATTGAGGTGCACTGGGCGAGAGGAAAGGGCTTTGTTGACAGGTCCAGGTGGAGTGAAACAGCAAAGTGTAGAAGACAGTGTATTAAAGCTAGAAGACAGTGTAGTACAGCTAGAAGACAGTGTAGTACAGCTAGAAGACAGTGTATTAAAGCTAGAAGACAGTGTAGTACAGCTAGAAGACAGTGTAGTACAGCTAGAAGACAGTGTAGTACAGCTAGAAGACAGTGTATTAAAGCTAGAAGACAGTGTAGTACAGCTAGAAGACAGTGTAGTACAGCTAGAAGACAGTGTATAAAATCTAGAAGACAGTGTATTAAATTTAGAAGACAGTGTAGTACAGCTAGAATACAGTGTATTAAAGCTAGAAGACAGTGTAGTACAGCTAGAAGACAGTATAGTACAGCTAGAAGACAGTGTATAAAATCTAGAAGACAGTGTATTAAATTTAGAAGACAGTGTAGTACAGCTAGAAGACAGTGTAGTACAGCTAGAAGACAGTGTATTAGATCTAGAAGACAGTGTAGTACAGCTAGAAGACAGTGTAGTACAGCTAGAAGACAGTGTAGTACAGCTAGAAGACAGTGTATTAAATTGAGAAAACAGTGTAGTACAGCTAGAAGACAGTGTAGTACAGCTAGAAGACAGTGTATTAAATCTAGAAGACCGTGTAGTACAGCTAGAAGACAGTGTAGTACAGCTAGAAGACAGTGTATTAGATCTAGAAGACAGTGTAGTACAGCTAGAAGACAGTGTAGTACAGCTAGAAGACAGTGTAGTACAGCTAGAAGACAGTGTATTAAATTGAGAAAACAGTGTAGTACAGCTAGAAGACAGTGTATTAAATCTAGAAGACCGTGTAGTACAGCTAGAAGACAGTGTAGTACAGCTAGAAGACAGTGTAGTACAGCTAGAAGACAGTGTAGTACAGCTAGAAGACAGTGTATTAAAGCTAGAAGACAGTGTAGTACAGCTAGAAGACAGTGTAGTACAGCTAGAAGACAGTGTAGTAAAGCTAGAAGACAGTGTAGTAAAGCTAGAAGACAGTGTAGTACAGCTAGAAGACAGTGTATAAAATCTAGAAGACAGTGTATTAAATTTAGAAAACAGTGTAGTACAGCTAGAAGACAGTGTAGTACAGCTAGAAGACAGTGTAGTACAGCTAGAAGACAGTGTATTAAATTGAGAAAACAGTGTAGTACAGCTAGAAGACAGTGTAGTACAGCTAGAAGACAGTGTAGTACAGCTAGAAGACAGTGTAGTACAGCTAGAAGACAGTGTAGTACAGCTAGAAGACAGTGTATTAAAGCTAGAAGACAGTGTATTAAAGCTAGAAGACAGTGTAGTACAGCTAGAAGACAGTGTAGTACAGCTAGAAGACAGTGTAGTAAAGCTAGAAGACAGTGTAGTAAAGCTAGAAGACAGTGTAGTACAGCTAGAAGACAGTGTAGTACAGCTAGAAGACAGTGTATAAAATCTAGAAGACAGTGTATTAAATTTAGAAAACAGTGTAGTACAGCTAGAAGACAGTGTAGTACAGCTAGAAGACAGTGTATTAAATCTAGAAGACAGTGTAGTACAGCTAGAAGACAGTGTAGTACAGCTAGAAGACAGTGTAGTACAGCTAGAAGACAGTGTAGTACAGCTAGAAGACAGTGTATAAAATCTAGAAGACAGTGTATTAAATTTAGAAAACAGTGTAGTACAGCTAGAAGACAGTGTAGTACAGCTAGAAGACAGTGTATTAAATCTAGAAGACAGTGTAGTACAGCTAGAAGACAGTGTAGTACAGCTAGAAGACAGTGTAGTACAGCTAGAAGACAGTGTAGTACAGCTAGAAGACAGTGTATTAAAGCTAGAAGACAGTGTAGTACAGCTAGAAGACAGTGTAGTAAAGCTAGAAGACAGTGTAGTACAGCTAGAAGACAGTGTAGTACAGCTAGAAGACAGTGTATAAAATCTAGAAGACAGTGTATTAAATTTAGAAAACAGTGTAGTACAGCTAGAAGACAGTGTAGTACAGCTAGAAGACAGTGTAGTACAGCTAGAAGACAGTGTATTAAATTGAGAAAACAGTGTAGTACAGCTAGAAGACAGTGTATTAAATCTAGAAGACTGTGTAGTACAGCTAGAAGACAGTGTAGTACAGCTAGAAGACAGTGTAGTACAGCTAGAAGACAGTGTAGTACAGCTAGAAGACAGTGTAGTACAGCTAGAAGACAGTGTATTAAAGCTAGAAGACAGTGTATTAAAGCTAGAAGACAGTGTAGTACAGCTAGAAGACAGTGTAGTACAGCTAGAAGACAGTGTAGTAAAGCTAGAAGACAGTGTATAAAATCTAGAAGACAGTGTATTAAATTTAGAAAACAGTGTAGTACAGCTAGAAGACAGTGTAGTACAGCTAGAAGACAGTGTATTAAATCTAGAAGACAGTGTAGTACAGCTAGAAGACAGTGTAGTACAGCTAGAAGACAGTGTATAAAATCTAGAAGACAGTGTATTAAATTTAGAAGACAGTGTAGTACAGCTAGAAGACAGTGTAGTACAGCTAGAAGACAGTGTATTAAATCTAGAAGACAGTGTAGTACAGCTAGAAGACAGTGTAGTACAGCTAGAAGACAGTGTAGTACAGCTAGAAGACAGTGTATTAAAGCTAGAAGACAGTGTAGTACAGCTAGAAGACAGTGTAGTACAGCTAGAAGACAGTGAATTAAATCTAGAAGAGAGTGTATTAAATCTAGAAGACAGTGCATTAAAGCTAGACAGTGTAGTAAAGCTAGAAGACAGTGTATTAAATCTAGAAAGTGTATTAAAGCTAGAAGACAGTGTATTAAAGCTAGAAGACAGTGTAGTAAAGCTATAAGACAGTGTATTAAATCTATAAGACAGTGTATTAAATCTAGAAGACAGTGTAGTACAGCTAGAAGACAGTGCAGTAAAGCTAGAAGACTGTAGCTAAAATTTCAGAACTAGAACGAAATACTCGTATTACATTCACACAATCTTATACATTCATGATGCACACACACACACACACACACACACACACACACACACACACACACACACACACACACACACACACACACACACATTTATAGAACTGTGAATAATGTATGGTGCTGTGTTCGAATACCCATACTAACATACTGTATACTACATACTTAATGAGTATATACAACATACTGTAGCGACCCGCACAGACAGCTGTGTGTTATGTGCTAGGCTAGGAGGTGGTTGTGTTGTACTGACCAGTACCCGGTGTTCGCGGGGTCCGACATGTCAATCAACCTGCTATCTGCCAATCACGGGAATGCCTGGAATGTTCTGATGCCGGGCATCCTGGTGGTTGGCGGAGTGGCGTGGAGGGGGGGTTGGGCATTGGAAGTTAAGACCAGGTTCAGCCTTTGTTCTCTCTCTCTTACATCTGGGCTTCACAAGAGAAGGTCACGGTTGGATTGTGGGTTATCTATTTGGCGTGTGCTACGGCCCAAACAGTAGCCTGTGTAAAGTTGGTTCAATAAACCGTCAATTCGCAAGCTCAGGCCTCTGTCTGGACAATTGTTCATTTATGATCTAGTCAGGTCATTACAATACTATATACTATTAGTTCACTTTAGTACTGTATACTGTAAAGGAACATTATGCTTTCAGTTGAGCGTACTAGCGATTCGAAGTTGATGCTGTTGCTATGCAACCTCTTGCTAGCTAGTTAGCGTAACAAATGACTAGTTAGACATTTTACGACTTTGGGTGCGTTCTTAAATTAAATGTGGAGTGCCAGAGTGCACTCGTAAATTCAGAGCGTTGTCAGATTGTCCGTTTGTAAATTCAGAGCGTTGTCAGATTGTCCGTTTGTAAATTCAGAGCGTTGTCAGATTGTCCGTTTGTAAATTCAGAGCGTTGTCAGATTGTCCGTTTGTAAATTCAGAGCGTTGTCAGATTGTCCGTTTGTAAATTCAGAGCGTTGTCAGATTGTCCGTTTGTAAATTCAGAGCGTTGTCAGATTGTCCGTTTGTAAATTCAGAGCGTTGTCAGATTGTCCGTTTGTAAATTCAGAGCGTTGTCAGATTGTCCGTTTGTAAATTCAGAGCGTTTGGCTCTCGGTGCGCGCACTGGACACTTGGGCTGAGGAGTAGGGTTGATTTGAGCGTTCTGACCTTACAACGGCTGTCAAGCACCCAAGCTAACGTTTGATAGCTTGCTAGCTACTTCCAAACACAAATGAGACCACTTTGACCATTTTACTCGCCCTAGCAGAGCTGGTTAGGCAGTTTTCATGTTATCCAGAGCATTGGTGACTGTTTACGCTTTTTTGCCGATGTTAACTGACATCGGGGATATTCAATGTGTGTTGAGCGCTCGTAAATTCGTCATTCTATACTCTGGTACACTCAGACAATAGCCAGAGCGAATTTACGAAAGCACCCGAATGTCCATTGAGAACGCACACCGACTATACTATACCATTTAGCTGAGCTAAGAATGATGGGAATAATCAAGTCAATAGACGTTGGGTAGTTAGACAGCCTATAGTTAATATACTGGCAAGTTTGATGTATAAGTAGCCAACTAACGCTAGGTAGCTAGCTAACACACTGGTACATACTGCTGTAATGATATGCTGTGTGGTTCGTAAATACAGCGTAGCTAACAAATTGACAGCCAACATAACGTGGAAGGTAACTTATTTGAAAAGTCATTACTTTATTACATTGCTCAACATTTTCTTAACATTTGTCATAATTAGTCAAAACCATGAATTTGTATCCGCTCTCGTCTTCCACCATGACATCATGTTCAATCTGATCTGTGTATGTAATCTGATCTGTGTATGTAATCTGATCTGTGTATGTCATCTGATCTGTGTATGTCATCTGATCTGTGTATGTCATCTGATCTGTGTATGTCATCTGATCTGGGTATGTCATCTGATCTGTGTATGTCATCTGATCTGTGTATGTCATCTGATCTGTGTAGTTCATCTGATCTGTGTATGTCATCTGATCTGTGTAGTTAATCTGATCTGGGTATGTCATCTGATCTGTGTATGTCATCTGATCTGTGTATGTCATCTGATCTGTGTAGTTCATCTGATCTGGGTATGTCATCTGATCTGTGTATGTCATCTGATCTGTGTAGTTCATCTGATCTGTGTATGTCATCTGATCTGTGTAGTTAATCTGATCTGGGTATGTCATCTGATCTGTGTATGTCATCTGATCTGTGTATGTCATCTGATCTGTGTAGTTCATCTGATCTGGGTATGTCATCTGATCTGTGTATGTCATCTGATCTGTGTATGTCATCTGATCTGTGTAGTTCATCTGATCTGTGTATGTCATCTGATCTGTGTATGTCATCTGATCTGTGTATGTCATCTGATCTGTGTATCTCATCTGATCTGTGTATGTCATCTGATCTGTGTAGTTCATCTGATCTGTGTATGTCATCTGATCTGGGTATGTCATCTGATCTGTGTATGTCATCTGATCTGTGTATGTGAACTGATCAGTGTATGTATAGCTGTCAGAGCTGGTGGTGTCTAGCCTGAGCTGAAGCTGCTGCATTATTATCACACAGTAGTAATGGCATAGGGCCAACCACACACACACACATACTGTATGCACACACACACACACAAACACCAGTGACTTTCTCCTTGTTCATCCTTGTCCTTGTTGATGCACCACATAACCCTGATCAACCACATGATCAAGAGAGAGGCTTTCTCTACTTCTCTGTTAGTCTAGTTCTATCAGTGATGTTCCAACAATTAAGAGCCGTTAATACAGATTACTGTTTGATTACTAGCAGTAATCTGACTCCCGACAACACTCAGTACATTGGCCACACTGTTGAGCCATAGTGCATTATAACAGAGAGAGAGCGAGCTGCTCTAAGAAAGCAGTTTTTTTCCCGAAGTGGTTGATTGAATATGCATCTACTGTTGCACACAAGAAAATGTTATGTTGACGGATAGTTTGTTTTTCTAAAGACTTAAGTGAATCATGTTTTTCAAGTGGTTGTCCGTGTGTGTTTGTGGGGCTTAGTGTGATGATAAATAGATGCTCATCTTTTTCTCATGTAGGGTGGACTGGACAGTTCAATACACAGCATGATATTGATTGTGTTACTATTCAAACACATCTCATCTTTACTGCTTGAGGGCAGCAGCATCTCATACATACCGTAGAACTTTGCCATTTAATTTAAAGTTTTACCGTATGAGGTCCTTTTTTTACCCTAGCTCACAGAGAGAGAGAGCGAGAGAGCGCAAGAGAGGAAGGGGAAAGATAGCGACAGAGAGAGAGAGACCAGTGTTTCACTAGCAAGCAGCATTTTGTGTCTAATTGCTTCTTCGGACAGTGGAAATGGCCCTTTGTAAGCATGTACTGCATCACACATTCTCTCTCTCTGGTGTTATGAATCTCACAGGTCCCCTGAACCACTCACACATACACCACAGGTCCCCTGAACCACTCACACATACACCACAGGTCCCCTGAACCACTCACACATACACCACAGGTCCCCTGAACCACTCACACATACACCACAGGTCCCCTGAACCACATCTGCAATAATTAATGGATTATTAACAACAGCTGCTGTCCATTAGTAACCGTAGCAGACCAGTCGATTCCTGATAATAATGTGTCCAACTCATGCTTATGTCTTTGTAGGGGTGTTGTGTGTATGGTGATGGGTTATGTCTAGATGAGTTGTATTTCCCAAAATAATAGTCATCTCGGATCCTTATGGGATAAGATATAATATTACTGGAAATTACTGGTAAAGTGTGTGACCGTGAGTCGGGGTTCGTTAATGTGGTGGGGACAAAGACTGAAATGGGGTGTCTGGACTATAGAAATAAAATAACTAGAACATTTACTATTGACTTATATTTCTGTTGTTGTAACATTAGCAGGTGTTTGGCACTAGTGTGTTACAGTAGCTACATTACAACGACCATAACACAGTACAAACAGACCTGAGACCAGGCTACTGTTCTGCCTACTGCCTCATTACAATGATCTTAACACAGTACAATCAGACCTTAGACCAGGCTACTGTTCTGCCTACTGCCTCATTACAATGACCTTAACACAGTACAATCAGACCTTAGACCAGGCTACTGTTCTGCCTACTGCCTCATTACAATGACCATAATACAGTATAAACAGACCTTAGACCAGGCTACTGTTCTGTCTACTGCCTCATTACAACGACCATAACACAGTACAATCAGACCTTAGACCAGGCTACTGTTCTGCATTACTCTAGCAGCCTAGTGCCTCATTACAACATTTCTCTAGCAGCCTAGTGCCTCATTACAACATTACTGTAGCAGCCTAGTGCCTCATTACAACATTACTCTAGCAGCCTAGTGCCTCATTACAACATTACTGTTGCAGTCTAGTGCCTCATTACAACATTACTGTAACAGCCTAGTGCCTCATTACAGCATTACTCTAGCAGCCTCAGGAAACAGTTATTATGCATGGTTGTTATGAGGATTACCATCTTAATCTGATGGCTGAATGCAGGCTTCCGCTAACAATCTGAACAGCTGTATTCAAATGCATAGTGATGATGCCTTCCTCCATTCACTTTCATCATTACAAGTGCATACTACTTCATCATGTTGTCCTAAACTGGAACCATATTTCTGTCATTCAGCATGCTAATTTAATCCCTCTTTTCTCCCCTCTCCCTTTCTCTTCTCCCTCCCCTCCCCTCCCCCTCTCTCTCCCTCTATCTAGGTAAACTAGGGGTGTTCCTCCAGGAGAACAACACCATAGACACGGGGGAGGTGGACGTGGGGCGCAGGGCCGTTCAGGAAGTCCCACCAGGGATCTTCTGGCGCTCCCAGCTCTACATTGACCAGCCCCAGTTCCTCAAGTTCAACATCTCAGTGCAGAGGGATGCGTTGGTGGGGGTCTACGGCAGGAAGGGCCTGCCCCCCTCACATACACAGGTAGGAAAGGCCTGCCCCCCTCACATACACAGGTAGGAAGGGATCCAATGTCCCTCCCCTCCAATGAGCTTTGAGAGGGAGGCAACACATTGAGGAATCAAGCATGGGAGGCATCAAGGATTTGAAGGCTAGTTAAGTTTTCAAACAGGGCCAATGTATCATCTTTAACAATGGCAGACGTATTCCTCAAGGGCACGGCAGAGACACTCCATGCAGCCTCTAAATGAAGCACACACACACACACACACACAATCCAAATGAAGCGGCTAAAGCCTAATAGAGGTAATTGGCAACAAAGTTCTTCACAACACTGTGCGTCGATACCCCAGAGTGGAGCGAGAGCGTTAGCAGGCGCCGTGGCATTATTTGCTCTGTGTGGTAATCAATATGTTTCTTTAAGACGTTGGAGAAGACATAATGAGGGGATATTGACGGACATGTTGGATGAAGGCTGAGGAACAGACAGGGAATTAAGTAGTGGTAATTTTTCAGGTTTGGTCTCTGTGGATGGTGTGTGTGTCCGTGTCAGGAATGAATATTTTTCTCTTTTTGGGGAGAAAAGCATTCTTTCCACGAAGGACTCATTAGCAGAGATGGGGAAAATGTTAATAGAATCAATGTTTATGGCCACTGTGAGATATAAAACATTTATGGCCAGAAATTAAAGGAAAAATGTTCCAAGTCATCCGAGGCCAAACGTTAGTTCAAGCGTTAGTTCAACGTTAGTGTTGAAGGACTAGAAACAGATGAAATGGAGTCTCATATTGTGTGTGTGTGTGTGTGTGTGTTGTCCAGTATGACTTTGTGGAGCTGCTGGATGGCAGTCGCCTGATCACCAAGGAGAAGCGCGGGCTGGTGGAGGTGGAGGGCGTGTCTAGGCGGGCGCGCTCGGTGAGCGTGCACGAAGCGGGCTTCATCCAGTACCTGGACTCTGGCATCTGGCATATGGCCTTCTACAACGACGGGAAGAACTCAGAACAGGTCTCCTACAACACCATCGTCATAGGTCAGTGTGTGTGTCTCCAGCGTGCGTCAGCTCTGCGTAATGTGTGGCCTCTCAGTAAGTGGCTGGAGAGTTGAGGCCCTACATCAAAGCACAGCACACGCTCCTTAGTGTCCTGTTCTCTCTCCCTCATTCTCTCTATCTATTTCTCCCTGTCTCTCTTCCTCCCTCTTCCTCTCTCTCTATCTATCTCTCCCTCTCTCTCTCTCTCCCTCTTTCTTTCTCTCTCTCTATCTATTTCTCCCTGTCTCTATCTCTCCCTCATTCTCTCTATCTATTTCTCCCTGTCTCTCTTCCTCCCTCTTCCTCTCTCTCTATCTATCTCTCCCTCTCTCTCTCTCCCTCTTTCTTTCTCTCTCTCTATCTATTTCTCCCTGTCTCTATCTCTCCTTCATTCTCTCTATCTATTTCTCCCTGTCTCTCTTCCTCCCTCTTTCTCTCTCTCTCCCTCTCTCTCTCTCCCTCTCTCTCTCTCTCCCTCTATCTCTCTCATTATCTCTCTCCCTCTTCCTCTCTCTCCCTCTCTCCCTCTTTCTTTCTCTCTCTCTCTCGCTCTTGATCTCTAATTTTCTCTTTCTCTCTTTCTCTCTCCCTCTCTCTCCCGCTCTCTCTCTCTTTCTTCCTCTCTCTCTCTCTCTCTTTCTCTTTCTCTCTCTCTTGCTCCCTCCCTCCCTCTCTCTCTATCTCCATCCCTCCCTCCCTCTCTTCCCACCTTCCAAAGAACAGGGTAGAAGGTTGACTGCCTTAATCAAAACACTCTCTCGCCATCTCTGTTATAATGGATATAAAAATTAATTGTTTGTCCATCCATTGTACAAACGCTATAAAGGTTGGACATGCCCCTGCAATAAGCACCAGAGATGGTGAAAGGTTGTGGGAGGGTTGTGTAGGCGTTGTGGGAAACGTTTGACCTGACTTAATATCTTGTGTATAGCATTTCCACATCTCTCTGTTGATTTGGAAACGTCTGAAACTCTACCTCTTTAAAGAGTACCTTAAATAATCCCACAGCATAGCATCAACAGATTACACACACGCACACACACACACACACACACCAGCTCTCAACCTTTAGCTATATTGAGAAGTCCTGTTTGGCAGTACATGGATCTAGCGTGTTGGCTTGATATTTACTGAACCACGCTATGACATGCCTGGTACAACTTCCGAGAAATCATTTCAATACCTTAATTCCCTCTCCTAACCTGGTTCATGTACCCAAAAGAGAGAGAGACAGGGAGGAGGAGGGAGGGCTGAAAAGCATGGTCATTTTGGCCCGATGGTGAAGAAGACAGAATGATTGGGGGAAGAGTGTGATAGAGAGAGAGACAGGAAGAGATGGTAGAAGGCTGGTAATATTGGCCTGATACTGTGGAGGAGAGAGGGATAGAAAGAGATTTAGAGAGAGATAGAAGGAGAGAGATGGTAGAAGGCTGGTAATATTGGCCTGATACTGTGGAGGAGAGAGGGATAGAAAGAGATTTAGAGAGAGATAGAAGGAGAGAGATGGTAGAAGGCTGGTAATATTGGCCTGATACTGTGGAGGAGAGAGGGATAGAAAGAGATTTAGAGAGAGATAGAAGGAGAGAGATGGTAGAAGGCTGGTAATATTGGCCTGATACTGTGGAGGAGAGCGGGATAGAAAGAGATTTAGAGAGAGATAGAAGGAGAGAGATGGTAGAAGGCTGGTAATATTGGCCTGATACTGTGGAGGAGAGAGGGATAGAAAGAGA